>NW_020837974.1:10433726-10584298 GCF_003676395.1 Aethalodelphis obliquidens
GGAGAGAGAGAGAGAGAGAGAGAGAGAGAGAGAGAGAGAGAGAGAGAAATCTGATTGAATCCAGGAGGTTTGAGTTTTTGTTTCTCTTTTTCTTTTTTTTTTTTTAAATCCAAAATGTGTTTATTGGGATGGTTTCCTGTTCATCTTGATTCCAGGGGCTTTTAGCGCTGCTTCCGTCTGAAGGAGCCCCTTCTGTAAGCCTTGCTTTTCCTCCTGTAGGCTGGCAGAGGACGGTGGAGCAGCCAACACACAAAGCTACTGCCTGTGCGTGGCCAGAGACGGTGGTGATTTTATAGCGTCCTGGGCATTTCACATCCATGAAATAGGAATTGGGGCTCCGCACCAGGCGCTTCTTCTTATGTTTCCTCTTCTCCTCTTCTGGAAAGGGATGAAGGAGATCCTCTGTGAGAGGCATGTTCTCGTGGGGAGGTCGTCACCGTTGGAAAGCTGTTTCTCTTTTTCTATCAGCCGAGCCACATGTGAAGATTTCTGGTGTGGAGGCGTCCTCTGAGACAGATGGTTTCCTTTTATCCAGCTTTATTTGTCATCCAACCACACTTCTCTGTGTTTAGGCACAGATTAAATAAGGTGATGTAGGTAAGAGGCCTCACCCAGAGCATGGATGCCCCTTCCTCCTTGGTATCTTCCGATGGCTCTTAGGACCCTAATTTCTTCCTTTCTTTTTGCTTTTGGACGAGGACACTGAGGCACCCAGAAATTAATGGTTTGTTTAAAGTTCTCCTTTTGGGCTGTTAACGGTGCTTTGTTCCTGCATCCTTTGAAGGATTTGTTTAAATCATACAGATCGGGGCTTCCCTGGTGGCGCAGTGGCTGAGAATCCGCCTGCTAATGCAGGGGACACGGGTTCGAGCCCTGGTCTGGGAGGATCCCACATGCCGCGGAGCAACTGGGCCCGTGAGCCACAACTACTGAGCCTGCGCATCTGGAGCCTGTGCTCCGCAACAAGAGAGGCCGCGATAGTGAGAGGCCCGCGCACCGCGATGAAGAGTGGCCCCCACTTGCCGCAACTAGAGAAAGCCCTCGCACAGAAACGAAGACCCAACACAGCAAAAATTAATTAATTAATTAATAAACTCCTACCCCCAACATCTTCTAAAAAAAAAAAAAAAGTAATAGTCTCCTCAGCTGTAAACCAGGGACAATAGCGCCTACCTCATAAAGTCACTGCGCTCAATAATAAAAATAAATCATACAGACCATGGGCTGTGATCCTAACGCAACTTTATGTTTGCCTCCCTGTTCTGTGGGGCTAGGTCTTTCCCTGCCAGTCGACCTCTGGGCCAGGTAGGGAAGAAACACTCTCGTGGTCACTCTAAGTTATAAAACAGAATCCCAGTCCCACATGATAATAAAAGGTCACAACCTGAATTAAGGTCGATCAAACCCACGCTTCTATGTTGAGCCTGGTGCAGACAGGAAATCCGGGGACGGGGTGGGTGTCGTCTTGTCTCTTTCCCCTCTTCTTGCTTTTCCTTCTAGCCCTCCTGATCCTTCTACTACCATCTCCTGACCCCTGCATGGTTGGGGTCTGAGGAAGAAGAGGTAACGAGGGAGCCGCACAGCCTGTGTGCCTGGAACTTGAGGGCTGTGATGTCACACTTTCCGTCCCTGAAGAGGTTTAAGGGGGTCTTTCTCTTGGGGGCACTTTTGTGGGGTTTTCGCATCTTCAGAGACCCAAATCTGATTTCTGAGGCCCTCTCAGCTATAGTTCCTTTGATGTGAGTGATGCATCTTCCTGTTGCTTACTCTTTACGTGACCGCTATACTTCCAGGGGTGCCTCTAGGTCTTTCTGTGGAGGTCCATCGCGTCTCTAAGTGGCTCTGCAGGATAGGATCTAAAACCCTACCTGGTCCATGGGAGATGCCTGTATGTTTTGTCCTGTATGCTTTTTCGGCAGAGAAAGAACCCGACTGTCACCACGTTTCCTAGGGTTTGTCTATCAGGGACTGGCTCACTCATCTCTCACCCTTTGTGTTTCTCAGGTAGGAAACAGACACCAGCCCTTTATGTCTCCCAATTTAGGGGATATGTATTAAGTGCTTTGTTGGCTTCTGATGAAACCCCATAGCCCCCTTCTTGAAGCTCAAGGTGAAGTATAGACAACCCCCCCAGCCCCAACCCTCGCCCTTGGTAGGGGCTGGGATTAACAACACAGCAGCTGGTTCTACAAGTCCTTTCTTAATCTCCTTTCCTTGAAGTCTCTGACATCAGGCTTGGGTTAGGAGATAGTGTCCCTTCCCCTTGGAGGTAGGACTGGGGTTGGGACTTAGCATAGCTTTCTCCCATAGCATAGCTTTCTCCCAAGAAGCTGTCTTCAAAAGTCCTCCCTTATCTCCAACTCTTAACCCTTGGTATGAGTGAGAGGTTTAGGAGCTGTTAAACTCCTAAAATTTAGATCGCTCTTTGGTAAATTCTGCATGTGGCTTGGGTCTCCTTTGGGATGTGATTTCTGTGGTCTTTGGTGCCTTGTTTGAGCACGTGCTGTCCTCTGGCTATACTGGCTTCCTGTTTCCCCACTTGCTTCTGAGCTCTTGGAAGGGGGATTTGGGCTTGGTTAACCTCTATCTTAACAACCATCACAGGGCCTGGCGCCTGGTAAGGGCTGGTGCATTCTTGCCGGACCAAGGAAGAGGTGCGACAAATTCTATTTCGCTCAATAACCAGTAATTTATTGAGCAAATAAATGATCAGGGCCTGGGCTGTATGCTGGTGCAGAGGGAGATATTATAACATATAGCACAGGGTGTGTTTTCAGAGCGCTTCCACACTACTAGTGATGACTTATTATCGGATGCAAGAGCATCAGCGAGTGGCTGGTTCAAGGCTGGGGTAGGAAAAGCACAAGATGAGCCCAGAATATCATGGTGCCAACAAGTAAGCAATTGCTTTAAATAAAACCACAGGGTCATGTCAAAAGGACACAGGAACCAGCGTGAAGGAGCTCCCAGGGACCAAATCTGAAACAGGCTGAGCAATGAAAGAAATGCTAGAAATGGATTATAATACATGGAGTAAAACCAATACCCAGGAGTCCACACTGGCATCTGTTAGTTGATCATTAAATACACAAACTGAAGTGGAGGGAAAGTGAATTCTTACAGTAGAATTCTAATTATCAAAGGTAGAAGGAAGGAACGCAGGCACACTCCACGGTAATAATTGCTTCAGGCAAAAATAACCAAAGGATGGTAAAATGAACGGGGAAAATGCATGATGAGAAACAGGGTATTCACATAATCTCAATGTATCTCCTTCCAAGATACTTACTAATTACAGAGGGCAGAGCAGTAACTTTACAGTGAAGCCAGCAGGTTCCAATTTATCAAGTGACCAAAGTTAAACTTACTGGGGTGAGATACATAATGACATCAGGTGTGTTCTGATCCGATGTACCAACTAGGGCATCCTCATTCACATCTGTGGTCCTTTTGCTGAAAGATACTGAATTTAGACATGAGGGGGCCTCAGAAAAATCCAAATTTGGGGACGTTCTACAAAATAACTAGTCAATACTCTTCAAAAATACCAAGGTCAGAAAAGACAAAGCCTGAGAACAGTCTCGACTGGGGGAGACACAACAACTAAATACAATATGGGATCCTGCACAGGGTCCTGGATCAGAAAAGGAACATGAACAAAACACTTGGACAAGTTTGAATAAGGTCTGTAGCTTAATTCCTAGCATGTGTCAGTTTGGATTCCCTGATTTAGGTCATTGTACTGTGGTTGCATAAGATATTAATATTAGGGGAGGGCAGATGAAGGTATATGGGGATTATGTGTACTATTGCTGAAGCTTTTTTAAAATGTCTGAATTTATTTCAAAATTCAAAGTTAAAAAATAAATTAAAATTTAAATGGTGAACTTTCCATAGCGACATTCACTGCCCTTTGCAACTTGCCCAGACTCCACACCCCTACCCTTCATGAACCAGCATGAATAGCTTCCCAAACTCCAAGTGCAAGTGAAGACGTAGGTCTTATTTTCCCATGCAACGGCTTAAGAGCCAACATGCCTTATTTCTAGGAAGTCTGTATCTCTCTCTGAAGCTTGTCCCAATCTTGACTTTTTTGAGCATCACAATCCAAAATGGAGTTGGTTTAACCCCACATCCACATTCAGGATCATCAGAGACTGCTGTTGCTTCTTAGGGCCACATGGTGTCCTCATTGTCACTTGGTCCTGCATAATCTCCCAGGCTGGGAGAGACCCCTGGGAATATCTGCCCCTTGGTTGGCTTTTGGTGGTCCTGGTAGAGAGATGCCCTGGTCTTGGGGTCAGAGGGAGATGGTGGTGGGATGAGGCGTGAGGGGAGGGGAGGCCATCACTCCTCAACCACATGGATCCCTCACTCTCCCTCCCCCCTCATTCTGATGCTTCTGCCCCTGTACATGTGCTTCTCATGAGCCTTACCACCATTTCCCACCTCTGCATCCTTCGAGGCCCATCTCCAACCTCTTAACCCCTCTTTCATCCACGTTTCTGAGGCCCTTCATTCCACATCTTAGGACAGTGTGTTAAGTTATTAGCATGGCTTGAATGGCGAGCTGTATCTGTAATCTATAATCCAGGTATTTGTATCTGTACATCCTAGGTGTCTTTCCCTCCCTCTGTCTCCCCCACTCAGAGACATATGGTGAAGCAGAAACAGAGACTCTGAGAAAATACCTTCTTGGGTGTGGAAGGAAGATTCTCCCTGGAGAGTTTGCAGGGCTGTTTCCTGTTGTCTGGCCTGGGTGACCCTGGGCCTTGGGGAAGAGAGCATGGGAGGCCATGAGATGAAGAGGGAAAGGGTCTTAGAGGATGAGCTGGACAGTGGGTGGAGGTATGGCTGTCTTGTGTGGGATGGAAAGGGGACCCTTACCTCCTGCCCAGATGGAACTGAACAAACCTGGGAATTTCTTCCTGAGTTCTGAGCCTGAGATGGGGCACACGGGGCTCCACCATCCATAGGGCCCTCCTTTGCTCAGTGGATCAGGGCCTTGTGGAGAACAGGGGCTGGGTCTTTCCTCCGTTGCTCCCTGGGCATGGTGAGGGGTAGGGTGCTCGGTAAATATTGTTGAATTGCGCTGAGAGGCAGAACTGGGAATCAGGGCGCTCACTGAATTGGCTGGCCCCCCTGCCAATGACTCATGCTCCCTTTTTATTGTTTCCTCCAACAAAGACATCAGAAGCTCACACAAAGGGGACCTGGGAACGTGGAAAGCCTCTGCAAAGCCCTCAGCTTCCTTCGGGTTGGGCGTAAGCCCACTCCTGGGGCTTGGAGCTGAGATGGGGGCTGCCAGGTGCTGCCCCATCTCTGGAGACACATGCCAGCTCTCCTCTGAGCGTTGCCAGTCAGTATAACATTTCACACTGCCATTGATTTTTATGTCTTCCTACACTAATTAGACATGTTATTACTGATCTTTGGTAATCACCACAAGAGGCTTGTGGAAAGTCTCCGAGATTTCAATCTAGATGAAAAATAAGAAACATTATCACCTCTGGGAATGCAAAGAAAGCACATGTTATTTTAATGTTTAAATCAATAAAGCTGTCCTGCTTCTGTTTTGTGCTAGTATTGAAATTTATAAAAATCCTGTTTAAGTTTCCTTCTGTCCATCTCATCCCCACGGGGCGCCCAATTAATTTCTCTGAGGGTATCTGACAGGGGCTACGGGGGAAAGACTGCCAAAGGCCCACGTGCCTTAGGGCTTGACTGCGGAGACCTGGGGAGTGGCGGGGCGGGGGGAGGTTCAAGGGACCCAGTTTCCAATCCTTTATTTTGATTTCCATTGATTCCTCTTATTAAAGAAGCATTTGAATACACAAGAAAGAGAGAAAATCCTTTCTTCCTTAATTAATCTCTCTTCCGATGGTTAGATGGCAAACTTTAATTGCAAAACAACCTGCCTGCCCTGGGCAGATTAAATGATGGGAAGGACATGGAGTAGGGAGGGGAGGTGAACATCTTAACCGAGGTCCTGTCACTGGGGAGCAGAGAAAAGAAATGATCTTCGAAGGACGAGAACGCCATCTAGCCTATTCTCTCAAACAATTGAAACAAACGTGTTGACACAGAAAAAGAAATGAGCCTACTTTAATGTTCTGCAGAGACAGACTGTAATTTGTAATACCTCTGATCAGAAATTGAGACGCCATATGGACCTGAAGTGAAATAAAGCACAGTTAACTTTTTGCCAGGCATAGTGGAGAGGGAGGGCGGGGGACGAAACCCATCTCCATATGACATTGCCACAGCTATGTTTCTGGCATGAGAACGGGGACAGCTTGTGCACCCAGAAGGGTGCCATCGTGTACCACAACTCGGGAGATGGCCGGCTTTTCCGTGCCTGCTGTGTCTGCGGAGAGCGGTACCTGGCTAGTTGCGAGGCCAAGGGGCGGGATGCATTTGGCAGCTCCACTCACCTGCCTGGGAGCCCCTGCTCCAGGCTCAGCTGTACCAGAGCGCCTGGTGCAGCAGAAGAGCCTACATGCCTTTTGGTGTGAGTCCAACTTTATTCCTGGGGGAAGATCCCCTTATTTCTGAAACCCCCAGGGCTGCCGCAGTGCCTGCACATGCTTCTGTTATTATGCCAGGCATTGTTTTCCATATCTGTTTCCCCTACCAGACAGTGAGCTCCTTGAGGGCAGGGGTTACCTGATAAAAATGGTGATGGAAATAATTGCGATGATGATACCATCGTTCCTATATATTGAGCACCTACCATGGGCCAACTCTGATTTAGGCACCTTACTTACCTTTTCAGCAGCTCATCCACTATCCCAACAGAGTAAGTTGCCTTAGTCTGCCTGGGCTGCTACAACAAAATACCACAGGCTGGCAGGCTTAGATAACAGACATTTATTTCTCACAGTTCTGGAGGCTGCAAGTCCAAGATCAGGGTGCTGGCAGATTCCTTTCATTGTGAGAGCCCTCTTCCTGGCATACAGGCAGCTGCATTCTTTCTGTGTCCTCACTTGGGAGGGAGAGAGAGAGAGAGAGAGAGAGCAAGTTCTCTGGTCTCTTCTTATAAGGGCGCTAATCTTGTTTTGAGGGCTCCGTCCTCCATAGCAGTAAGTATCATTATTGTCACCTATTAATAAAGTAATTGAAGTTTAGAGAGCTCCAGGGACTCTCCTGAGGCCACTTAACCATTGGGTGGCAGAATTGGAACTGAACCCAAACTTTCCACCTCCGACGCTGGTCCTTTTCCCTCCTGGCCTTCACTGTGTCCTAAGCTGAGCCCAGGTCCCTGGGTGCTCAGTGATGTTGCTTGAAAGATGGAGTGTTTTATTTGCTTCTGTGACTTCTGCCTGCTTATGATTGTGACCATGTACTGTAACTCCCAGCTCTAGTGAGGTCCCCCTGATGGAAAGACTCTAGTGACCCCCCCCAGACTTTTTCAGTGAATCCTAGTCTCACTCAGAGACTCAATCACCTCTCTTGACAAGGAAGGGAAGGCAGCATTCATTAGACTTACCATCAGCCAGGCGCTTTTTGTATTTTATTTAAATTGCCATCATCGTCGTCATAACCTATTTTTACAGAGGAGGAAAGTCTCAGAGAGGTCAAGTGAGCGACGTGTACAAGGTCTGGCAAGCAGCTAAGCAGTGACTGCAACCCAGGGCCGTGTTATTATGATTTGACAACAACGCCTTTATTAACCTCCGGGGCATTTTGTGAGAAGATGGGGTGGGGGGGGGCGGGGGGAGGTTCCAGGCTCCGTAAGAACCAGAGGACCCCACCCCTACCCCCTGCAAGTTTTTGAACTTGAGTCTTACTTTCCTAGCTGTTGCTTGGACAGCCTGGTGGCATCCAACTCAACATACATGTGCTCATGCAACTAAGTTCAGGCTAATAGGACGTGAGTGGAAGTACCTTCAACCTCAAGCAGTTTGCCCCAAACTTCCTCAATTTCCCTGTTCTTTGGTTAAATGTATATGTGGAAATGCAGCAGCTTCAGGCCCAAGATTGAAGATAAGGGCTTGGGTCCCTGAGGGACCTCGTGGCACAGATCCTATCCACCCTTCCTGGACTGTTACATGGAAGAAAAATGCCCTTCTATCTCGTCAAAGCCACAGGATCCAGGGGTTTCTTGTGCAGCAGCTTGCTTGGTCATTTCCCTTGCCCCTCCCCTGCCTGTGGCGATGGCTCCATTCAAGCTTGATGACCTTCTTTGACGTGACCCCTCTCTCTACTCCTGCCCCCTACAGGCGATGTTGAGACAGTCAATCACATGAAATTCTGAGAAGATGGAAACATCCAGAAAATGAAATGTTTGCCATCTCAGTGCATAGGGGGAAACCAGGATGTGCTGAGCACTTACTAATTTCAGACACTTTACTAAACTTCATGACTAATTGTGTTACTTCAATATTACTCTTTAAAAAAATTTAAAAAATTTTTTATTGAAGTATAGTTGATTTACAATATTGTGTTTGTTTCTGGTGTACAGCAAAGTGATTCATATATATATATATATATATTCTTTTTAAAGATTCTTTTCTATTATAGGTTATTACAAGATATTGAATATAGTTCCCTGTGCTATACAGTAGGTCCTTGTTGTTTATCTATTTTATATATAGTAGTGTATATTTTAATCCCAAGCTCCTAATTTATCCCTTCCCCCTTTCCCCTTTAGTGACCATAAGTTTGTTTTCTATGTCTGAGAGTGTTTCTGTTTTGTAAATAAGTTCATTTGTATCATTTTCTTTTAGATTCCACATATGAGTGATATCATATGATATTTGTCTTTCTCTGTCTGACTTACTTCACTTAGTATGATAATCTCTAGGTCCATCCATGTTGCTGCAAATGGCATTGTTTCATTCTTTTTTATGGCTGAATAGTATTCCACTGTATATACACACCACATCTTCTTTATCCATTCATCTGTCCATGAACACTTAGGTTGCTTCCATGTCTTGGCTATTGTAAATAGTGCTGCTTTGAACATTGGGGTGCATGTACCTTTTAGAATTTGAGTTTTCTCTGGATACCAATGTCACCCTTCAATGACCTTTGAATAGAGTTCACACTTGGCTCCCTCCAAGCCTTTGTGAATAAGACAAGATAGAGCGAAAGCATCGTGTTGGTGCAGGAAAGCACCAACAGATGCTTGAGTCCAACGAATGAGACCCTCCTCATCTCCTTGTGTGCCCACCCCTCCCCCTCTGCTGTCACCTCCCACTGTTTTTACCATTTCTTCCCCCTGTACGTACATGGCTTTGCCCTTGCAGGTGCCACTGCCTGGAATACCAGTGGCATCTGGTCTACCAGAAGGCCCTAAGTCGTCCTTTGAGACAAGCTCAACACTGTTCCTCCGTGAACTCTCCCTCCCTCCCCTGCTCTCCAGCACAGCTGTTTTGCCCCATGCTTAATGATTCTGCAATGCAGATTCTACTGCACAAGCCAGACAGCTGCACTGCGGCTCTCTGCTATCCATCCCATGCTAGAATATGGGCTCTCCCAAGGCAAGAGCCTCATCTCATTCATTGCTTTGTGTGTGTCCGAGCACAGTTTTTGGCTCCTGGGAGGGTCTCAGTGAATACTGAATGAAATTGGAATCCTAACAACACCCCATTTGTAATTAGAAAATCTGACTCAGGGACATTCTGACTTTCCCAGAACAAAGGTATTTAGTAAGTGCCAGACTTGGGTTTGGAGCATAGATCTGTCTGATGCCCAAATCCATGCTTTTTATATCACCTTACAACTGCCTTTTGATATCCCTACCAAGTAGAGAGTGATTTCCTTTCAGAAGGAGGGATTTTCTGGATTAAAGGTGTCTAGACATCTCTCTCATCTAAATGCGGATTTATTCAGAGCAAAGGAGGATCTCCCTGACTGGTGGTAAAACTGAAGTAAAATGCAGCGGCCGTCACTCTCCAACAGCATCATCTGTACAGCTGCCTGGACCTGTGGTTCTCACGTGAATTTGTTCTCCCTCCCTCCCTCCCTCCCTTCCTTCCTCCCTCCCTCCCTTCCTTCCTCCCTCCCTCCCTTCCTTCCTCCCTCCCTCCCTCCCTCCCTCCCTCCATTCCTCCCTTCCTTCCTTCCTTCCTTCCTTCCTCCCTCCCTCCCTCCCTCCCTCCCTTCCTTCCCTTTTTAAGGACTGTGCACAGAACGGGGCTTCCCATTTGGCAGTTCTGGTCTGGGGAAGGTGAATTTATTTGAGGTCATTGGCCACAGAGAGTGTCTTTTGCTGTGGCCGCCATCTGGGGACTTAGCAGGTACTGTCTGAGCTGTATTCAGTGCTCCAGCAGGTGGGCCTGTGGCTAGGTGGCTGCCACCAGCCTTGTGTTTGGAGTGCCTGGAAGTCAGGAATGGATTTTTCTTCCAGTTCTGACTTTCTTTTTCCCAGCAGATGTTGATTTCAGTTGGCCCAGGGTCCGGTCCATCCAACCCTCTGGTGTTCCAGTAAGTTCTCTACTTCCTCAACCAGCCTGCTCGAAGGTTTCTCTAAAGCTTTGCCTTTGTTCTTTCTACCCTCAGCCCCATCCTTCCAGCTTTCTCCTGTTGTCCCTCGGGGCTGGAACGTCTGACACAGGACATCACTGAGGAGGTATAAGGCAGGGCGCTCTGAGCGATTAAAGCACCTCAGGGTTTCCCAGAGGACACACCTCACTGTGGCCCTTACGCACTGTCAGTTTTTCATCCCATGCTAGCTTATGAGCTCTCTGAAGGTAAGAGGGTTCTTGTTCATTGCTTTGTGTGGGTCTCAGCAGTGTTCCTGGCACCTCAAAGGGTACCAGTGAATACTGGATGGTAATTGTCATCCTAACACCAATCCTATGAGACCCACATGACTATCCCTATTTATATGCTGGCCTTTGAACTGTGGCCTCTGGGGAGGAAAGGAAGCTTGCACTCATTCCCAGATATAATTATCTCTCTAAATTCTCATGACAACCCTTTGAGAAGGCACTTTGCTTGTGCAGTTTTTAAAAATCAAGAAACCAAGGTTTAGAGAGGTTGAAAGTCCCCCAGCTATCGGTGGCCAAGCTGAGAGATTGGAACCCAGCTCTGGCCGATGTCAGAACAGTGCCCTTCACCACACTGACTCCCTCCTCTGCTACCCCAGCCCGTGTTTCCAGAGCTTCTGATGCTCTGATTCCCTTGCATGGGGCCCTGAGCCAAGGGCTCCCGTGAGAATATGTATCCAAGCATGAGAAGCAGAGGCGTTAAAAGAAGGCTGTTGCGAAATTTATTCTGATGCCAAAAGGGGGTCTTGAGAAGGATTTAAAGAGCAATTGTGCCACTCCTTATCCCCCACTGATAAGCTGCCTGCGAACTGTAACATAGGCAGCACGTAATGAATAAGAAAGAGATTTATTAGCTTGTGTCATATTCGGTTAAGTACTTTCTATGTAAGACGAGTATTTCACTTGTACGTATTACATTTTCAATGGGTTTTCAATCATTTTCAATCCATTATTTTTAACTCCTTGGATTATATTGATGGTAAATTAATTACAACAATTACAAGCCCAAACCCCATATTGTCCAATTATAATTTAATTCATTTGAGCTCCTCTCTGAGTTTGGATAAAAAGCGAAAGCACTTTAGAAAATCGTGTCATTTCCTCTAGAATCCTGTCGTTGTGTTCCATGTTTCCATGATGGTTTGAAGAAGGGTTGAGGATTCAGCAGAGTGTTGGGGGTTGGCTGGCTCCCAAGGTGACACCCTGCAGGGTAGCCAGCAAGCCTAGGTTCAGATCTGGATTCAATAAGCTGTTGGTTTTTGTAACCGTGGAGAGGTTATGCAATCTCTCTGCACCTGTTTCCTCATCTGTAAAATGGGGTTAGTGACAGAGTCCCTACTGCATGGGGCTATTCTGAGGGTTAAACGAGTTACTATAGCTAGCCCCCCTGGAACACACAGTGAGCCCTGAATAAGTGTTGGCTGTATTTATCATCACTGAGCTCTAGGGGAAGAATGGCAGGTGGGTTTATGTCATGAGCCAGTTCCAATCTATGAGTGGTGCTTTTCTGGAGCTCTGTGTGAAGGCAGACCCAAAGGCCCAGCTGATCTCAGGCTAGAGAGTGCAGGGATCAATTAGAGATGTCTGCCATGGGTGCAGCTGTTAGGAGAGGTGACAAGTAAGGCCCTGGCTCTGTTAGGGCTGGGGCTGTGCTTGCTTTAATCCCCCCTCTATTCCTAGTATCTTGCCCAGCGCTTGGCCCCTGCCAGTCCAGGTGGTGTTAACAGTGAGCCCTTGTACCTAGCCATGACTGAGGCTAGCCCTGCCCTGGATTCCTCAGTCCCTGAGCCAACCAAGCCCTTTTCTCTGCTTCAGTCAGCTTGGGCTGGGTTTTCTGTCCTGGAGAGCAAAAGATTTCCTTTTCTAATTTTAATTTTTTGCATTTTTCATGCCTATTTTATTTAGTTCAACTTATTTTAATTGTACAAGTTCCATGCTCACGGTACAAACATTCTTACGATTATTATTCAGCCTTGAAAAAGGAAGGACATTCTGTCAGTGTGACAACATGCATGAACCTTGAGGACATTATGCTAAGTGTCACAGAAAGACAGATGTTGCAGATTTCCACTTACGTGAGGTCCCTGGGGTAGTCAAATTCACAGAGACAGAAAGCAGGATAGTGGCCAAGGCCTGGCGGGGTGAGGCAGAAGGGGAGTTAGTGTTTAGTGGATATAGTTTTAGCTGGAGAAGAGGAAGAGAATTCTGGAGACGGACGGTGGTGATGTTTGCACAACAACGTGAATGTACTTAAAGCCGCTGAAGTGTGCACTTAGAGATGGTTAAGATGGTACACTTCGTGTTATGTATATATGTATATTTTTTCTTTCTTTTTTTTTAACTTAGGTACAACTGATCCCCAATGCTGTGCTACTTTCAGATGTACAAAAAAGTGATTCAGCCATACATATACATCTATTAATATCTATTTTTTTCCAGATTCTTTCTCATTATAGGTTATTACAGGACACTGAAAATAGTTTTCTGTGCTCTACAATAGGTCCCAGTGCGTGTATGTGCATATGCTAACCCCAAACTCTCAGTTTATCCCTCCCTCCGCCTCCTCTTTGGCAACCACAAGTTTGCCTTCCATGTCTGTGAGTCTCTTTCTGTCTTGCAAATAAGTTCATGTATATTACTTTCCTAGATTCCACATGTAAGTGATATCATATGGTATTTGTCTGACTTACTTCACTTAGTATGATAATCTCTAGCTCCATCCATGTTGCTGCAAGTGGCATTATTTCACTCTTTTTTATGGCTGAGTAGTATTCCATTGTATATATGTACCACATCTTCTTTATCCATTCATCTGTGGATGGACACTTAGTTTGCTTCCATGTCTTGGCTACTGTGAACAGTGCTACTCATGTTATATTAAACGTCTAGGGGACAAGGTATAAGGACACAGGACTGGCTCCATTCTCTTCGGGGCCAATCAATTTCCAGCGCCCTGGGCCAGCTGATCATCTCTGATCCTCCTGCTTTTTCCATGTATTCCTGCTGTATCCCTACTTTCTCCTGCTGTTCCTTCTGCTGGAATCTCTTCTCTCCTTCCTCACCGGCCTCCCCCCCATGCACCTTCCGGCCTTACTCTATCGTGGCTGGGTATGTTCTGCTCACGTTAGGTGTCCGCACGGAGGACCTGGTCTGCAAGGCTCTTTCTAGACTTGGAGCTTTCCCAAGGCCTCTTGAGTGTGTTGTTTGCCTCTACGGCTCTCAGACCCAGACAGAGCAAGTGTCAATCATTCACTGGAGACCACCTTGCCACAAGCAGACAGCTTTGAGGTGCCCCGACCGCAGGGAGCAGTCATTTCCCAAAAGGCTTCTCCTTCCCTTCTCTCCAGTACGCGGTTTTTGAGATTCCTGGTGGTGCACACGGGTGGACTGGGTTGTTTTCCTGCAGTTTGACAGTGATAAGAGCTGCCAGACTGCCTGAGCTGCTCTGGTCTGGGCTGGGCTCTTAATCTCCCCATTACACCTGGCTCAGCCTGGCGTGGACACAGGATGCCCTGGCCTGGGACCAAGAGGACGTCGGCAGCAGTAAGCCTGACGCCGGAATGGAATGAAATCACACGCTTATTTTTTTCATCTTTTCTTCCCCTGATGTCACCGGCAGATGGAGAATGCTTCCACTGTTTCCCTTTCCCTCTTTTTTGGCAGGAAGCTGCTTTCCCACTAGACCACCAACTAAGATGGAGTAAGAGAAAAACAGAACAGAAAAGCAGAGAAAGAAAAATGGAAACAGAGGAAATGAGAAGGCAAAAGAACTTGAGGGCAAGACACAATGGGTGGTTGAGATTCTGGGCCGGGATTAGAAAAGGATGCTTATTTATGGGAGGGACCCTTGTACTAAGAGTCAATTGGATCACAATATACTCTAAAGAAACATCCTACATTATTCCATCCTGGGATGAGAGGGAAGGATCTATTGTCTGACCATGAGACCTGTCTCCCAAGTCCATGCATCCCTTGAGGGTGCCTGCAAACCACAGCATTCCGTTCATTCAACCTGCTGTATAATGAGATTTTCCTCTCTACTTTGTCTTAATTGGTGGAGTGTCAAGGAACAAAGCAAATATTTGTGCAGCTCGACTGCTGCTCTTGTGATTAGAAGGTAACATCTTTCAACGTCCATGTCTGAATTGCGATACACAGGCAGGGGAGTCCATTTGCTGTGGGATCAATAGATGTGGTCTCAGTTGGCAGAGACCTGGAGGCTTTCTTTTGAAAACAGGAAGATGCAGGACAGCTCTCGATGCCTAGCTCAATTTAACATGGCAACTGGGCAGTGGTTTTGTTTCCAGGTTGATTGCTTTTCAGCTCAAGAATAATAAAAACCTTCCTGATATCAACCAGCTCAGTGTTAATCTTGCAGAAACACAAGAATCTAAAACGTGGTCCCTGCTGCCTGGAGTGCTTCTTCTGCTGGCCAGCTCTTAGGTATCCCGTGAAGTCTCGGCATGAAAACCTCCTTCCACTGTCATATGGAGGGAACCTCTGTCCTCCACACATTCTTGGTGCTAACACTCTCTGCCGTATCTGGGAGGTGACATTAACCATGTTGAACCGTAGTGGCCACTGCATTTTTTTTGGAAGTCATATTTTTTAAGTTTCTTTGGTTGCACATTATAAGAACCCACTTGAGCTAGATTAAGACCTAGAGGAAATTTTATTACAAGGACGTTTAGGTGCTTTCAGAGTTCAGGGAAGGAATTCAGTCAACACTTAAAAAGCAACCAAACAGAATCTAACAGCAACCAAAACTGGCTTTCTCTATGTATTGCTTTTATTGTGATTCTATTTTCTTTGCTGATTAGCTTCTTTTGCTTCCCTATCCCCATGTCAGGTGGGAGGTGGGCCCCCCATCACTCCAGAGTCCAGGCAGCTCTAGCCATGGGTCAAGGCCACAGAGTCTATATCAGTTCCCTAGGGCGGCCATAACAAAGTACCAAAATTGAGTGGATTAAAACAACAGAAATGTGTTGTTTCCCAGTTCTGGAGCCTGGAAGTCCAAAATCAGGGTGTTGATTTCTGTGTGAAGTCTTTAGAGGAGAATCCTTCCTTGTTTCTCCTAGATTCTGGTGTTTGCCGGCACTAGTCTTGTAGATGCCTCCCGTCAGTCACATGGCCATCTTCTCTGTGTGTTTTCATGTCATCTTCCCTCTGTGCCCGTATGCCTATGTGACCCAACTTCCTGTTTTTATAAGGACACCAGTCATATTGTAATAGAGCCCACCCTAATGACCTCATTTGAACTTGATTACCTTTGTAAAGACCTTATTTCCTCAAAAGGTCACATTCTGTGATAACTGGTGGTTAGAACATCAACTATTTTTTTTTTTTGCAGGGAGCAGGGGGCACAATTCCATCCATAATGCAAATCCAGCTGTGGCTGTCTGGAAGGTGCTGCCCACGGACTGGGCAGACAGGATACCCGTTATGTGGCCTCTGAGCTGGGGCTGCTGCTACACACAACAGAGTTCCCACCAGCCCTTGATGAGGTCAAAGATTACATCTGCTGCAGCTTTGCCTGGAAAACAGTAAGTGCTTAATTATGAGCTAGCATTTATTAAACCCTTATAGTAAGCCCTGTGTATTCCTAGCCAGTTACACTATGAAGTCACTTAATCTTCAGGCGAGCTCTGACAGATATTCCTTTTATCCACATTTTATAGAGGAGGAAACCGGCTCAGGAGGAAGTGAGCGGGCTGGGACCTTAAGCCAGTGGACGTGGTGACCGAGCCTATGGGCTTATCCACAAATTAGATGAATTGATCTTGAGCATTGACTAGAGGCAGGACTGGTGAGAGGAGGTTGCTTTCTAGGTAGGGATGGTCAGGGAGGAAGACAGATGCCTTCAAAGGTTTCACTTGCAAAACCAGGCAGCTTGCTTAGACTTTCTAGTAGTGATGTGCTTTGCTTGTACTTTGTGGTTCAACATTGAATACAGGACACTGTCTACAGCAGGCTGAGAGCCCTTTACCACTCATACAGGAGGGTTTTGGTACCATGAGGAACATGTGTCCTATTCTCCCCCCTGCTCTGTTGGTCTCTGGGGTCTGAGCTCTCAATTCTGTTGCTATGTTTCTCCGTAGGCTCTTTTTGGAAAATCCAAGGGTGTCAGTACCTCCCTTGCCACCCTTCCCCAGTCCTGCCCTTCCAGGGGGTGTTACTAAGGCTTCCTTCCAAAGGTTCCTTGGTTCCTGAACCAAGCTTCATCAGGGCAGACCGGTCACTAACAGCCACAGCCTGCCCTGGGGTGGGGCTTGGAAATCAGAGCTGGGGTTTGGCTGTTTCCTCTTCCTGAAGTCCAACTCCTGAGCCTCATATTCTAGTTCCAAATGGGGGTGGTGGCCCTGCTTGGCTGGATACTGATAGCTGATCTGTCCTCTTTCCTGGAAAGGAGGAGATAGGAAGGATGCCCCTTGTTACCTGGTCACTGATGGGGTCTTCTGATGGATAGGATGGTTGTCCACAAGCCTGAGGGGCTCACCCACTTACTCTGGACACTAGATGCCACCACTGGATGGGACACTCTACTACCAGGGCCTTCAGTGCCCACTGGCACTTGTCGTGACTTGGAAAACATGCCTGGAGCCCCAGGGGCTCCCTTGGAACCAGCCTATAGGGCTAGATGAGCTTTGCCACTTCTGGTCCCACCCTCAGTGCTGACCACCGACTTCATACCTTCCTGGCTTCTGCTTCTTCTACTTCCTAGGTCTGTGGCCTTTGGATATAAGTTAATTTTCTCTTTACTGGTTGAAGTTCAGTCTGGGAAGCAGAACTAGATGTATTTGGAAGAAGGGGTAAATTATAGAAATTATACTTTAGATCTAGAAGGGGAATTGCAGGATCTGAGAAGTCACAAACTGGCTTCCTGAAGCTCTGGTGATGAGTTGGTCAGGCATATCCAGCTGCCAAAATGAGACAGCAAAAGGGAGCTCATACAGAGGGTGGCAGGAAGTTCCTCCCTCTGTGGGTCTGCGGCCAAACATCTGGGGGGGGTGGGGGGGGGTCACTCTGGTCAGCAGAGTTAGCATTTTGGAAGAAGAGCAGGACATGGGATGGACGAAAGGAAGAAAAAGCCGGAACCTGATGGGCATCTGTTTCTGTGTGTCCCCAAACCTGACCCTGAACTCCTTCAGAGAGACTCTGCTTCACTTCCCCTCTGCACACTGCCCCCCAATCTTCCATAGCTTCCTCCTGTGGCCGTCTCTAACTCAGAACCCTATAGGGAAGGGCTAATGGTGAACATAATCAACACAATTGACATTGGAATAACCCAGCAAGCTCTCGGAGCATGACTTCCTCATCTGTGAAATAGGGCTGTTCACGGAGAGTTGTTTTGTGGCTGCCATGAGGTAATACACACAAGGCACACAACAGCAGCAGCAGCAGTGCTTCTATGTTTGGGGTGGGATTTCTCTGCCCACCGTCTCCCTGGATTGCCCCGTCCAAGGATATGCTGGCAAAGGATAAACCTTCACAGGGCAACTCATCTGACTATTTTCTTTTCGTAAGGTATTGAACCTGGAGGCCTAACCCGAAAAGACCTCTCCCCTTGAGCGTCTTCTCTTCCTCTCAGGGCTCAAATGTTCTCTCTCTGTCAAGTGGAGTAGAAATGACGACATCTATGGCAGATGAGGAAGTGGGGGATTTGGGGGAGAAGAAGGAAGGGGAAAAAAGCATGGGGGTGATGGGGGGCATGGAGGGTCCTCTTTGCTGGTCAAGGTGAGGCCGTTGGAAGCGCACTGGGAGTCTAGGGGTGTGGTCCTATGCACGCAGAGAAGGGGGCCTGAGAACAAGTCAGCAAGAGTGGGGACTCCCACCCCGATCCCTCATTGTACATGGACTCATTGCTTGAAACTGCAGTGGAGAACAGCTGAACCTGGTTAATCTTTCATCCAAATTCACACACGTTTGTTTGCCTGGCTGAGGGAGGCTTTCTCCCCTCCATGCCCCCAGCCCTGCCCTCCAGTGCCGATGCGGGATGCCTGGTTCTTCCAGTGTGGACGACAAGGAGGCAGGCCGAGCCACCAAAGAGCCAGCGGCCAGTTGACAGTAATGCTGGCGTCTGCTGGGCACCTACAGACCCACCGAGGAGTAATCCCTGGTCCTTGGTGACATTTACAGTGTGGCCACTCTCTTAGGTTCTTTATATTCACAGTACAGTTTCTGACACACGACAGATGTTTGATAAATGGTGGCAGCCGGTGACCTTCTCACTGGTCCTTCTGCTGAGGTCATGAGAGGACAATATCCAACAGACACAGGATGGGATGCTGCCGCCAGCCCTGGGCCTGGCAGAGGAAATATATCTGGGATAATATGGTAGGAGCTGCTGGCATATTTTCATTGTCATATTGTCTACCAGTAGTTGGAGGTTTTCTTAGCTCCAAAGGCAATGTAGAATACTCCTTCTTGGAAAGTCAAAAGACCTTGAAGAGGTAGACAGTCGCACTTGATGTAGGTGATAGCTTTCAGCCTGGAGTATTTCAAGAGTTTGGGTTCATCTCAGAGGAAACCTTGAATATGTGTCACATAAAGACAACCTTTCATAAAATCTCGCATATTCTCAGGGCTTTCAATGGATTCAAAAGGCTGAGAGACAGATGTGTGTGTGTGTGAGAGAGAGAGAGAGAGAAAGAGAGAGAGAGAGAGAGATTGATTATGAACACACCGTCTTGGCTGCATTCTGAAATTTTGTGTATTGTTCCTGAGGCAAATTAAAACAAACACGAAAAAGAAAACAAATCTAGAATTTCTCCTTTTTCATTCAAACTCAGATCTGAAGAAGGCTTTTGATACATGTGTTGTGTTCTCTACCAAAGACCTCCTTTAAATACGGTGGGTTTTGAACACACAGTAGATACAGACAAAATGGATAAGTGTTTAACGTCAGAGGTTAATGAACAATAGAATTCAAAGGAAAGAGCCTTACTGGATAATTTCTGCAGGAACAAGGATTTTGATTCTAGATGGTTCTCCCTCCAACTTGGCTGAATTCACTCATTCGTTTATTCGTTCCATACTCAGGTATTGAGTAGTTTTTGTCTGTTAGCATCTATCAGTCTCTAATTGAGAATGTGTAAACATCGAGCACTTGCCCTCAAGGAGAATAGAGTCCAGTGGAGAAGACAGATTTAAAAAATGCTGCATTCCCTTGAGGCTAATATTCAGCCTCTCCTTTTGTAGCCAAATGGACTTGGGGTCAGGAAACAACTATTTATTGAATACCTTCTGTGAATGGCTCTACCCTGGGCACAGAGAGGGGATTACATATAAATAAGACTTAAGACACAGTCTGCTTTCTAGAAGCTGAGGAGTTGGATAGAGGAGCTGGAAGCCATATTTGCAGAGGGCTATATAAAGGAACCACATGAGAAGCGGCACCAGAAGAGAGTAAGTAATATGATACAGGACATTCGTGAACTCTTGCAGTCAAACACCATGCCTGGCACATAAGTAAAAAGTCACTATAAACTGGTTTGTCAGCAGGGAGGATGGATGGAAGGAAGGCTTGTGGAAAGGAGGTATTAAAATCCCATCTGGATGGAAAGACGTGGTTTTGTTTTCCTTGTTAAACTAATGTTCATGTGGTTAAACAGTGGTTCCAAAGGATAGAAAAGGAAGAGTGTACAGCAGTGAATGGTAAAAGTCTTTCCGACCTCCATCTTTGGCTCAAACTGTAAACTCAGTGGACTTTCAGCCTTTAGTTCTTGTACTGGTTTCCATCATAACCCTGCATGAAATACTCTACAACTGATTTGTTTTGTTGTTTCTTTTTTTTTGCGGTACGCGGGCCTCTCACTGCTGTGGCCTCCCCCGCTGCAGAGCAAGGCTCCGGATGCGCAGGCTCAGCGGCCATGGCTCACGGGCCCAGCCGCTCCGCGGCATGTGGGATCCTCCCGGACCGGGGCACGAACCCGCGTCCCCTGCATCGGCAGGCAGACTCTCAACCACTGTGCCACCAGGGAAGCCCTACAACTGATTTTTGATCCATAATTTTAGATGGTTAACGCAGCTGCCTATCCTTCCCCTCCCCCATATCACTTTGGCACTTACGGGTTTATAATACTTATATTCTCTTCTGAAACCATAGAAAAGGCTTTGACTATAGGCTGATGAAAAACACTGAGAACTCACAGACAGCATTTACAATAGTGTGATTATGTAAATATTATTCACTGTAGAATTGAGCAGTGTGATTAGACCCAAGGGAGACACATGTAACCCTATCATTAAGGCTGGCGGTTGCTGTGATAAAAACCCAAAATCAACAGGAAACAGGAAATGAAGATGGCAGGGTCTAATCTGATTCCAAAGTCTTAGGACTTGTGCAGTGCACAACGGGTGCACACATACCACTGGTGAGTAATTGTGGTTATATAAGAAAGATACAAAAATATTCATTTTTTCTTTCAATTTATGTGGATGATTTTCTCAAACGGCAACTAAATTGTTGGAACATAAATACTTACTAAGCTGCTTGACCCTAACCAAGCAGGACTGTTAGCTATTCCTTTTGGACTGGGGATGCTGTAAAAAAAAAATTGCTGAGTCACTAAGATTGACTTGAACTGAGAAAGTTTGGAACCTTTGATATAACCTCTGTACTAGAAAATTCCCTTTGGCTGCTGTGTGGAAAACAGCTGAGAGGGACATAAGAGTGGAAGCAGGGAGAGGAGTCAGGAGACTTTTGATGTTGACCCAATGAGGCATAACTGGCATGAGCTGGGAAGGAGACTGAAGAAACGCGAAGAAATGTATGCACTCGAGACACCTTGTACACAGAGAGCTGACAGGGGTCACTGCTATGGGAGATGAGCTTGGAGAGCGGGGTAGGAGTTGGTGCCACTTGCTGAGATCATCTGAAGGTTTAAATGGCTATTAGCAGGAGGCCTCAACCCCTTGCCGTCTGTTAGACTGAGGCCTTGGTTCTTAGCCACACGCATCTCTCCATAGGGCTGCTTGAGTGTCCTCACAACATGGCGGCTGGCTTCTTCCAGGGTGACTGATACAAGTGAAAGCAAGGTTGAAGCCACAATGCCTTTTAGGACCTGGCCTTGGAGGTGACACACTGTCAGGTCTGCCTTATGCTGTTGGTCACACAGACCAACCCAGATAGTGTGGAAGGGGACTACACAGGTGTGAACACCAGGAGTTGGAGATCATGCAGACCATGTTGGGAGCTGCTTTGCACATACACATTGCTGGTTATGCCACTGGTTCAGGACCAGGACGCAGTTTTTAGGCAGGTGAGTACTTGGGGGAATAGCGGTAAGGAGCAGACTCACTGTATTGGCCAAGGTTCTCCAGGGAAACAGAACCAATAGGATGTATATACATAGAAAGAGATTTATTATATGGAATTGTCTCAGACGATTATGGAGGCTGACAAGTCCCAAGATCTGCAGGGTGAGTAGGTAAGCTGGAGCTCCAGGAGAGCTGGTGGTGTGGTTCCAGTCTGATGGCTGGCAGGCTCAAGATCCAAAAAGAGCTGATGTTTCAGTTCAAGTCCAAAAGCAGGAAAAAGCCAATGTCCCAGTTTAAAGGCACTCGAGCAGGGGAAATTCTCTTTTACTGGGGAAGGATCAGCCTTTTTGTTCTATTCACGTCTTCAACTGATTGGATAAGGCCCACCCACATTAGGGAGGACAATCTGATTGGTCTACCGATTTCAATGTGAATCTCATCCGAAAACACCCTCACAGAAACACCCAGAATAGTGTTGGACCAAATATCTTTGCACCCCATGGCTCAGTCAAGTTGATGCATAAGGTAGCCATCGTACTCGCCCAGGTGGATTTGCTGTCAGCACAAGAAATATTCATCTTTTATGCTGCAGTTTTCTTGCTGGGTGGATTCCCCTAGGATCCTAAGGGGTGTGAGTGAAGATATGGGGAGAACCTACTGACTCTCCTTTAGGACACTGAGGCCAGAAACTGGAAAGTTCATGTTCTTAAGGAATTTCTTTTTCTTTTCTTTTTTTTTTTTTTTTTTTGCGGTACGCGGGCCTCTCACTGTTGTGGCCTCTCCCGTTGCGGAGCACAGGGCTCTGGATGCGCAGGCCCAGCGGCCATGGCTCACGGGCGCAGCCACTCCGTGGCATATGGGATCTTCCCGGCCCGGGGCACGAACCCGAGTCCCCTGCATCGGCAGGCGGACTCTCAACCACTGCGCCACCAGGGAAGCCCTTAAGGAATTTTTTGACCACCTGACTTGTGCTTATAGATGTTCAGGAACCATCTAGAACAGTGGTTCTCCACATTGGGTACACATCGGAATCTCTTGGGGAGCTTTAAAACATGCTACAGCTGGTGTCCCACTCCCAGTGGTTCTGAATGGATTGGTCTGGGAAGTGGTTTGGGCATTGGGATTTTTAAAAGCTCCCAAAGCCTGAGAATCACGGAACTGAGAAGGAACCATCCAGGGCCCCTTGCTTCTGTAGGCAAGAGGCCATAAAGGGAGAGCATTTCCTATCTCCCACATACACAGACCTGCAGAGGTCTGCCACCTCCTGAAGCCTGGGTGTCTGAGTCTCTGGGCTGGGCACCTGGCTCGTTTGATGGGTTCCTTTTTAGCTCTTGAATTGCACTTTGGAAAGTCAGCCAGTTGAGCATAAAACATAAATCAGAATTTGTTCCTCTTTGTACTCAAGTTTTATTTTTTTCTCCTTAGCTTGAAAGGAATCGGTTCTACATCACTTTTAGACTATACTGACTCAGTTAAATGCAATCACGACTATAGCAAAATTGCTTAATTAGACAATAATATCAGAGAAATTGACCATTATGTCTGGTTATTGACTTTTCAGATGGCTTGTATTACCATTTATATTCTTTCTAGTTGGGTTTTTAAGCATGAAAAGAATTTATTGAGAGATTGTTCCTAGAAGCTATTTTTAATAGTCTAATGGCTTTTTAATTTTCCAATCGTTTATATTCATCAGCTGGAGCGAAGAAAGGACTCAGATTGACTCTTACTGCGTGGCTTCCTCTTCAGTTATTTCCTTCCTCTTCAGTTATTAACTGGTTACATTGGAAATAAAGCCACCAGATGCAGGGTTTTCCTCCTGTTTATGATGCCAGAGGAGGTACATCATGAAGGAAATGAACTTTGGACTGGAAGCCATAAAAATGATATTTTAAATGTTGCTGTTTATTGATCGACTACTCTGTGCCAGGCAATTTAGGCAGATTGCCTCTAATTCTCTTAATAATCCTAGAAGATAGATAGCATGATCCTTCTTTCGTGGACTGGGAAGTGAGGGCTTAGGTGTGAGGCATATCATCACCATCATCATGGCGGATGCATAGGGACACGTAGGTCCTATGTCCCAATTAATACTATGTCTGTACATAACTTTTAATAGTGTTTCTTCCAGAATTATCCCAATTGGGGCAATAGATTTAAATTGCCACCCTGCTTATGGGACACTCTTCCGGTACCAGGCCCTGTGCCAAGCACTTCACGTGCACTATTGCACGCAAACCTCACAGCAGCCAATGGTTTCTTTTACTGTTCTTATTTTATACGTGAGGAAACTGAGGCACTGAGAGGTCAAGGTTAGGTCAAGGTCAAGTCACTTACAAGGTCACGGAGCTGATAAAGGATGGAGTCAAGCCTTGAGCCCAGACAGCCTCTTTCATGCCCCATTCTCTTTCTGTTACACAAAGCTGAAAGCATGATTTCAAAAATTCAGAGCAAGGAGAAAGTTCCATGAGACTGGTTGTCGGGTGAAAATAATAACAACACTATTATAACCACAGGAACACTGAACTGTTTTGTTGTGGTGGAACTTGGTTATCATGAATAAGCTGCCGGAAATCGCGTTTTCTATTGTTTGGATCTCGGTAGAGGAAATACAGACCCTTTATACTGCATTAGCAAGAAGAACGTGTGCTTTAAAAGCCATGGGGCAGCTAGATAAGATGTGCATAAATTTCTTACTTCCTCCAAGCTTAATTAGACAAACTCAATGATTGCCACCAGCTGCAATCATTCCTGGGAGCTCAGGTTGCCTTAATACAAATATAGCATCTGAAACAAGGGGGCTGAGGTTTCTGGAGCCTGTGCACAGCCACCCATAACTAGAGGGCTGTAAAGGAACCACGGATGAATTAAAGTGTGTTTGGATGACGGTGACCAGCTGGTGAGGGGCAATAAACGCCATGTCCTCCAAGGAAAGCCTGGGGGATTCGGTCAGGAGAGAAGGCTCGGGACAGAGGGCAAAGAGTGTGCACTCAGGATCTGGGGGAGATGTTATATTAGACTTGTTCTGTGTGGCCTCAGGGCTATAACTGATGGCGAGATGGTGGGTGCAGGGAACAGCGCCATCTCCATCTCTGCAGATGCATATGGTGGCATTTGGTTGGCTTCCGGAGGAGGGGATAGAGGGATACATGGCTGGATTGGGTGACCTGTCATTTAGCTCTCTTTCCTTGCAACCTGATTGTTGCACTTCTCACCACCAGGCAATGTGACTATTCACAGAAGACTTGGATGTTGGCTGGGGTCTCCTTGAGAGCTAGAGAAGAAGGCCAGATCCTCATTTGCCCCCTGTGCCTTATGAAGACCTTGCTAAGATTGTACAGATTCTTAGAGGGCTTGCAGCTATGCTCTTTTGACTGTGAGCGCCTCTCCCTCATGCTGTGGTTGGACCATCTTATCGGCTGTTTTTCTGTCTCTGTTCTACATATAATTAGCTTAAATCAGTGGTAATGCTGCTTAAACAGAGATTAACCTGTTATTTGCAGAGTGGGTTCATGTGTATATTTTGGTCAAGGAAGGGCAGAGTAGGATTAGTAGACTTCAGAAGTCTTTCTTGTTTTTGAGAAATGACCTCTAATTGAACATTAGGCATCTCATTCTTAAAATGTCGTTTGACAACGCATCACCAGGGAAATTTTTCTGACCTTTGATCATAGATCACTCCCTGTTTTGCTCTCTCTTTTCCCTTTCCTTCTCCATTCTTCTTGGGAGCAAATTTCTTATACAAGGCACTTTGGTCAACTCCTTGCTTATTCCTTGTTGATTTCCAAGGTCTAAGACAGTGGCTTTCAAATGTTTTGGCCATGACCCATAGTAAAAAACACTTACTATATCATGACTCAAAACACTCCGATAATACTTACTACCACTGATGCACTAGGTCTTACATTGTCTAGTCTATGCAGTGCTATGCCATGCAAACCTGTCTTGTCCTATCCCATCATATTCTATTCCATTTCATCCCCAAATTTTCATCATGTTTTAACAAATTGATTTCACAGGCCACTGATGTATCAGGACCTGAAATTTTCAAAGCACTGCTGCTACCTTTTTAAGCTCTAGTCATTTGCCAAGTACCTTTCTGTCACTGTTTGGCTTGTGTGAGTCCTAGAATGCAAATCTTTTCAAAACAAGGTCTTGCTTTTGAAGTTCCCACACTGATTAGCTCAGTCCTAAATACATAGGAGGGTAAAGTATATCCAGCATTTGTTGATCAGTGGAATAATTTAGGGCCTCTCAACTTCACTGAAATCTGCAAGGGACTATCTCAGGCCCAGAAGTACTAGGATAGGTACCATCTGCAGCCCTGTTAGAGGCTGGGTGGGGAAGCCCTTTGTAAGTGATAATGGACCCTCAAACTCTAGTTCATTCAAAAGTATTTGTTGACTGATTTGTACTGGACCTTGTGCCAGAATTTTTTTTGCAGAAACTAGAAGCGTGAGTCATACATCCTCCTGTCCTTGAGGAGCTCAGGAACTGACAGAAAGTGAATTTATAACACACTGTGATTAGCGTGGTGCCAGGAGCATGAATAGTGTTCAGTAGGAACTCAGAGGGGAAGCGGCACAGAGGATGCTCTTTGGAGTTAGTCTCGGAGGTTGGATAGGCACAGTCAAAGGGAAGGGAATTTGAGGCAGAAGCAACAGCACGTGCAAAGGCCCTGAGACCCAAGCGTGGTGTATTTGGGGGAATGGAGATTAGCTCTGTATGGCTGGAGTAAAGGATATGATGCAGAGAGTGATGGGAGATGAGACAGGTTGGGGTCAGGCTGTAAAGATTTTGAGCTTGGATGGGAAGTCACCCAACACTGTAAGTAGGGAGTGCATGGGATGGACCAAAGGCAGGGAGGCTCAGGGAGGGCAACAGGTTAGGAGCCCAGGGAACTTTCCTGTCCACATCTGCACCTGTTAAGCAGTGACCCCCAGCCTGGCTGGCATTTTTGTGGCGTCGTTAGATAGTTTCTGCAGGGGCAGTCAGGGCTGTGCCCTCTAACCAATGAAACTTTGATCTGGTGGTTTCCTAGGGTCTCAGCCAGGAGGGGAGGGCCTTGCATAGCCTCTGTCAATTCTCCTGGGAGGCAGGAGAGGAGATGAAGCCAAGGTCTGCAGGGGGCTTTGGCCCCAGATGGTGCAAATGTCGGACCACAATCTCATGTTGAATGGGTGGCTATGATCCTTTCTGTGGGGCAAATGATCTCGATGATTAGGCAATGACTATAAACAGCCAGTCCAAACTAGCTTAACCACACGCAGCCCTGATCTTGCCAAGTGAGGGATGCATAGTGTCACATGGAGAGAGAACAAGGGAACTCATTAGTTCAATGGTTCCTAAATGCCTACCATCAGGCACTTTAAAAAAAGTCCATGGTAAAATAATATGAAAAAGAATCATCATTTTGTACATGCTAGACCTGATATTATATGGCTTGATGCTATAGGCTATATATGACACTATGCACTGACAGAGGGCCTCCTTCCCTCTTCCCGTGTCCCAGCTTTCATTATTGTGTTTATTAAGTGTGTCTCAGTCCATCCCCAGAGTTTGGGGCCCAGAGGTCTAGCCTCTGACTTCCCCAGCATCCAGGGATAGCAGGGAGGGGGTGTCTCATGCTGCAGCCGAGCCCTTGACCTGGCATTCCACCACATTCGGGAATGTGAATTGGGTTCCCTCTTCTGATCCTGTCCTCGGCACTGGCATGATGCTGGTTTGCAGCAGTCTGTACCTCCTCATATGCTCTGCTACCTCCCAAGGTCCAAGCTGACCTAAGAAATGGGGAAAGAATGGGCTGGGGGGCCACTACCTCACAACCCCGAGCCTTGACCATAGGAAACACACACACGCATCGTAAGAAGCACTAGGCTGCCTGTGCTGAAGCCGAAGGTCTGATATTTTCACACCCATGCGAGGATCTGTCTGCAGGCAGCTACGACTCTTTGTTGTCTGGAGGGAACTTCAGAGAGGACCCAGGCCATTCTGGTTGAGAAATGACTGGTAGATTTGCTCATCTGGAAAGCCACGCCAAGCGTCGTGAGAGGCAGGACCTAAACAGGGCTGCAAAGTGAACATTCTGAACAGAGATCACGGAAGGAAGGAAAATTGTCTTCAATAGGCATTGCTCTCCACTTTCAGCCACTTGCAACGCTGACAGCTCCCATCCTATGTCAGGTAATGAACCATTATCAGGAAAGAAAGGAGAAATTAGCCTGCCACTGAGAGTCGCTTTTAGCTCAGACACATCTGTCCTGGGAAGACTCTCTCTTTTCCTTGCGAGTTGTTGGATTATGAGACGCTCGGCTTGACAGTTGCATATTTGCGCCCTTCCCAGGCCCAGCAGCTATAGTCAGCAAATACTTAGAATCATGCAGGTCTTACCTGTTAACGTGGGGGGAAGGTGGAGTGGCTTTCCTGAGTAAATAATGTCACATAGGTGGAGAGGGGAACATGACGTCATCGGGAGGAGGCAGTCTTTCCTGATTCCAGATGAAGTCAGGCTGACTTGTGTTTATTGGCCTTTTGGTTACAACATCCCTTTTCTAGGACAGAGGCAAGAGCCAATGGGGGCCTGGGCCAAAGCCTTGTCAGAGTGATGGGCAGCTGGCCCGACTCGGAATATCTCCTCCTCTTCTGAGCTGATCATCGCCCTTGAATCAGATTTTGCAATTCTTTCCCACGTGCCCTCTTCATTCAACCCTCCACTTATCAGATGTCTAGGGGCTAAGGCTCAAGCTGGGATCCTTCTTTCACATTTTAGAGGCAATTAAAATTCTGCCTTTTTATTCTGAAATTCTGGCTGCTTCTTCTGCCTTGATGCTCAGAGATGAATAGTCTGAGATGCTAGAAAGGCCATGGTGAGAGCTGTGAACAACTTCAGAATTGGGTATATAATACTGGACTTGGGAACTGCTTGGGTAGCTTTTGGATACAGTGTCTATTACTGACCTTGACCAAATCCTGAAACCTGGGGGATAAAATGCTCCTTCCTTGTAGTTGCTGACCCACTTTAAGTTTCTTAAACCCAAGACTCATTTTCACATAATTTCTTTCTTTTTTTTTAACATCTTTTTTGGAGTATAATTGCTTTACAGTGTTGTGTTAGTTTCTGCTGGGTAACAAAGTGAATCAGCTGTATGTATACATATATCCCCTTATCACCTCCCTCTTGTGTCTCCCTCCCACCCTCCCTATCCCACCCCTCTAGGTGGTCACAAAGCACCGAGCTGATTTTCCCGTGCAATGCAGCTGCTTCCCACTAGCTATCTATTTGACATTTCGTAGTGTATACATATCAGTGCTACTCTCTCACTTCGTCCCAGCTTACCTTTCCCGCTCCCCATGTCCTCAAGTCCATCCTCTACGTTGTCTGTGTCTTTATTCCTATCCCGCCCCTAGGTTCTTCAGAACCATTTTTTTTTAAGATTCCATATATATGTGTTAGCATACGGTATTTGTTTTTCTCTTTCTGACTTATTTCACTCTGTATGACAGACTCTAGGTCCATCCACCTCACTACAAACAACTCAATTTCGTTCCTTTTTATGGCTGAGTAATATTCCATTGTATATATATGTACCACATCTTCTTTATCCATTCATCTGTCGATGGACACTTAGGTTGCTTCCATGTCCTGGCTATTGTAAATAGAGCTGCAATGAACATTTTGGTACATGACTCTTTTTGAATTATGGTTTTCTCAGGGAATGTGCCCAGTAGTGGGATTGCTGGGTCATATGGTAGTTCTATTTTTAGTTTTTTGAGGAACCTCCATACTGTTCTCCATAGTGGCTGTATCAATTTACATTCCCACCAAACGTGCAATGTATTTTGAATTTTTAAAAGCCATATACATTATGTAGTATTTCTCTGTTTTGAGAGTGAGGCGGGCTTCATGCATGAGCACAGCCTTGACCTGAAATCCCTTCCAATACTTTATTGGCAGCTTCCAAGTCACATGGGTTGTGCTCCAAATATGCATTTATAAGTTAGTAATTGTGATGTCAGAATATATTTTTCCATACAAAGAGAGTGGTGTGGTGGTTAGATAAATGACAGTGCAAGCTTTACTTCTTAAGACAGGTGAGCTACAAGGTGTGGGTTTCATTAGGAGAGGTCCAGGTAGCTATCTTAGGATGCATTCTCCATCATTCAAAATCTTTCAGTCTTGCAGGTTCAGAAATGTAATTTATTTGCACACCAATTGTGGATTTATCTCTCAGGTAAGGACTCATTCAGATAGAACAGTCTGCTACGTAAAATCAGAATGCCAATTTTATAATTTATCATGAGATTGGTAACTGCTGAAGGAATGGACACTTAAGATGTCCTGGAGCACGTTGTCTCCCTGGAGGCAATCTCTGTGGGAAGCCACATAATAATCGGAAGGTTTCCTTTTGAGCATGAAATCTAAGTAAAGGGGTTTTTAATTATGTGATCTTGAAAGAGACTTAGGGCTGGACATTTGCTGAATCCATGTCTGTAACAGGGGACTTCCTTGCCCGTGAGACCATCACATCCAAAGCCTACTTGACAAGGTGTCCTGTCCTCTGGATAGAGCCTGGGTGGTCACTGGCACCCAAGCATTTGTTCCTTTGATTCTCTCTTTTCTACACTTCCATGGATGAGCCTATGCTTTCTTTAGATTTAATAGCTTTCGTCCAGCTTTGGCCTGGGAGCCACTCTGTTTTAATGTGATTTTGCAAAGCTCTTCTCTGTTTCATTCTGGGTGATTTCATAGTTTAACTTTCAGTGTGTAATCTTATTTCTAGCTTCTTGGTAGTAGGGAAGAAGACCCACTCACAGCTGACCCCCTTCCATCTGCAGTAATGCCTATAGCCATATTTTTTCCCAACTTTTCTTTAGGAAAATTTCAAATTTACTGAAAAGTTGGAAGAATAATTCAGGAACCACTTATATGTTATATTCTTCACCTACATTCAACATTGATATTATTTTGTTGTGTTTGTTTTATTTTAAGTATGTAAATATCTCTTTTGGTTTGTTTTGATGAACCATGAGATATAAATTGTAGACATCATGCAACTTAACGAACCAATAAATCAGCATACATTTCCAAGGAACAACTACATTCTTTACATAATCACACCTGAGAAAAGAAATATTCATTTATATTCCATATTGAAATTTCCCAAATTATTCCAACAAGATCTTTCCTACAAGCACTATTATTAGTCATATTTTTGGGAGAAAATGCATTCAGAATTTGAGGTGTCAAGCACCTTAGCTTGCCCTCAGTGCAACTTAAGATAAGTATTATCTTCCTTCTCTGTTCCTCCCACTTCCATCTGTTCTTTGAAGGGCAGGATCAGGCATGAGGAAATTATAACAAGACCAAGAAGAGAAAGCCAATTTATAGGTAAATGCTAGAGTTATGATTTATTGTCTTATTGACTGTAACAAACTATACATACTCATCCATATGTTATCCAAGTACATTCAGGGTTAAACTTTTACATTCAGGTATTAGCATTTAATAGCTGGGGCCAGGGGCAACCAATAATACACATTGAATGGAGAACCCAAGTCTCCACCTGCTACACTGTCAAATGCTACTAACTCATAAGAGTTCTACTGCCCAGTATTACCTGGCTTCATTTCATGATGATGTCTGAAGGCATCTATCTTTAAAGAACTTAACAGGCTGACTTGTAAGTGTCCAAGGAAATACTCTGCATGTCCTGGATCAAGGCTGGGAATATTTCAGGGTGCCCCCAGGGCAGCATTTCTCTTCAGATGCCAGCCCGGACTCTCAGGCAGCTGGAGGACAGCTTTCCCTAAAAGAGCTTCTCTGTGAACTCTGCATATCTTTTGGCCTGGTTTGTTCAAAGCCTGGTGAATGTAAAGGGGCTCTTAACCAGCCCTGTGCTCTCAGGACACATGCAGGTCCCTAGCCACCACTGGGGCAGGGCTGTACTCTGGTTCAGTATTGAGGATGGAGACCACCTACATACACAGAGCTCAACTATCTGGACTGAACTGAGACTACCTCTGTGTCAATATGACTTTGTTAAATTGTTCCAGGAAATTCTTGTCCAGAAGGAGAGGCTGTAAACCAATAAATAACTTCACTGCTTGGATCAGAAAATTTCTCAAAACCAATTTGTTCAGGCAATCATTTGTTCATCTGGACAAACAGCTCAATGATCAAACAACTGTATACTTACCCAGACTTGCTTCAAGACCCTCACCTTGCTGTGTCCCTCGATCCTAAACGGTTACAACATGAACCTTTCCCTGTGCCAATCAGATCTGGGCACCAGGGCCACTGGCCAGGCCAGGTGTATTAACTGACCCCTCCCCCCATCACTGTCTTCCCTGTAGCACTTGAACTTCTCTCAATAGTCCCCACTGAGCCAAGGATTGTGCATACTTCCCCAGCGATACCATGGGCGTGATTTTCGCGTGAACTCTTGGGCAAGCCGCAGCATCTGTGATTGTGTATGAGTCATGCCAAAAGGGATGCAACTGTTTATAAGAATTGAGTGCATTCTTAGTCTTTTAAAACTAAAATCTTAGGATTTTTGCAAAGTATAAAATTAAAGTCACCTCTTTTGAACTCAACACGGGAAGCACAAAAGTGTTTATAAGAATTATACAACTAGAGACATGCTTTTGACAAAAACTCCTTAACTCTTCCAAAATTGGTATTTAAATAGGACAATGACATATTGTTTTCTACAAGCTCTGTTATTACTCTCATGAGATGTTTTATCTAAGACGAAGGTGAATGTGTTTACACAGAAGGATGTATATAAATAAATAAAATTATTTTAAGTTAAGATTTTTCTCACGAATGGTTAATTTCTGTTGGAACAAAATAGGTTACAGCAGTTATAGTTGTTTATAATGTAAGTTTATTCAGGGTAGTGTGCTCGATTGCAAAAATGGTTATGAATTCTTCCCATTGCTGCATCCGTGCCCTCCCCACATGGGATCTGTGATTCGCTTTGGCCAATGGGATGATGGCAAATGAGATGCAAACAGAGGCTTGAAAAGTGCTTGCGCATCTCTTGATAAACCGTGACCACCACCACGTGAAAAAGCCCATGTTAGCCTGTTGGATGATGAGAGACACATAGTACTGTTATCCTTGCTGCCTCTGCTGACAGCCAGCCCAACCATCAAACATGAGAGTGAGGTCATCATGGACCAGTTGATCTCAGAGGCATGAATGAGCTTACCAAAGATCAGCAGGAGAACCTTCTCTTGATGCCTTCCTGGAACTTAGTTGTGATGTGGGAGGCAGAGCAGCCATACTGTGTCCATGAGGCAAGAAGCACTCACTAGGGGACAGCTGAGCAGAAAGATAAGCAGAAGCTAAGGTCTCTGATGGCATCATGGAGTTATAGAATTAGCCTTGGAAACCCTACTTCTGGACTTTGTGTTGTATGAGAAAAAGAAAATGTTATTTTGTTCAGCCAGTGTATGTAGGTTGGGTTTCTGTTATGATATTCCTATCTGAAAATCTGGTTAATTAAAAATACAGTTTTCTCTGAAGAAACTTCTGTAAGAGCTCTCCTCCACCTCCACGCCCACCAGTTCTCTGACAAAGTAAAGGAGAGTGGGGGACCTGTGGAACTACAAAAGACAGAAGGGCTTTCTGGATTGAGCAATAAAATCAGAAGGGCTTTCAGGATTGAGCATGTAGTCAGTTACCAGAAAGTGGGTTACTTATCCTGGAAACCAAAATAAAATAAGGCCACTAAGTGTGGAGCAGGAAGTAGAGGACGAAGAGAAAAAGGAATGGAAGTGTGAGAGGATGACATCTGGGGAAACACCTGGAACAGGTATATTAAAGGTCAAGGTATTTGTAATTGTATGAATGATAGCATAGTAAATGGGGACCTAGCAGACTGAAAGGCAGGAGTTGGCCAGATTCCTCCCTCTGGTTTGTGGAGGTGAACTGAAGTGGTAGAGTTCCTGGCTCATGGACGCTGTACTCAGCTGCCCCAGGACTGTTCCTGGGAAAACAGCGGGAGTGAAACACCTTCTCCTTGTGCTGTGTCAGCTTGGATTCCAGAACGCACGTTTCCCAAACACCTGAGCGTCTGGCTTTGCGTCCTGCTCCCTCTTCTCTCCTCGCCTTCGCTGTGCCAGGTCCCTCCCTCCGCATTTGGCTTCCTGAAATACAGCCTCCCTGCACCGCTGGGCCTCTGTGATTTACCGTGACTGAGCATCGCCGCGGAGCAAGCAAGACATTTTTCATTTTCATACCTGACACATGAGGAGCCCTAAAGTAAGTCTCCGAAGTCAGACTCGAGGGCCTCTTGATTAAGAGTTAAATTGCGGATATGATTTACTCAATTTGAGCTTGGGGAAACACGAGATGTTGAAGATAATGTGATTGGCAAACTCACGTTTCCGTCTCTCCGGAGTTCACAGGTACCTGCGGAACCTGCCTGGAGGCTGTGCGGAGTCTGAATTTGGGCGTGGCTTGGGGAGGGGCATCTACGTGAGTGATTGACTCACCCGGGTCTGTTTCAGGGAACTGCCAGTTGGAAAGCTCTTCTGATATCAGTTTTAAGTCAAGTCAGCGGGATAAGGGATGAGATCAAAGGTGTGAGAGGGGGCATCCTGAAAGGAACAGGAGTTCAGAGACACGAATTCTGGTCTTAACTTTGCCACTTATAGGTTGTGGGAACCTCACACAAAGACATATGAATGGGTCTCAGCTTTTTTTTTTTTTTTTTTTTTTTTTGCGGTACTCGGGCCTCTCACTGTTGTGGCCTCTCTCGTTGCGGAGCACAGGCTCCGGACGCGCAGGCTCAGCGGCCACGGCTCAAGGGCCCAGCCGCTCCGCGGCATGTGGGATCTTCCCGGACCGGGGCACGAACCCGTGTCCCCCGCATCGGCAGGCGGACTCTCAACCACTGCGCCACCAGGGAAGCCCATAGAAAATATTTTTGATAAATTTTACCATGAAGAGGAGCTGAGAACGAGCCAGGAGCTGGAGGACAATTTGGAGTCAGGATAGGGTAACTTTACCATGGAAGATAATAGAACACTTTATAGAAAGATAAAGGAGAGTTGTAGTAATAAAGCCCTTGAATGATGAAGGGGAGAGAATGTACAGCTCAAGTGGCTTGTGATAGGATCAAGGACAATTCATCCCCTGTAACTGGATGGGAGGCAGAGGACAGGGACATGAATGCCAAGGAGACAGCTGGATTTGATAATGGGAGAGGGAAGTTGTTCTTCCCTGATGGTTCCTATTTTTCTCAAAGAATCACAAGATGATGCTGTCATTCCAGGTGGTAGGGAGGTATTTTGGAGGTTTGACAAGAAGAAGCCATGATAGCATCTCCGAAAGTGAAATTACCAGGGTCCTAGGGCAGGTTGTCGGTGAGTGTTGGTTTGAGATACACCGTCACAAATTGAAAGAGAGATGAGTTAGCACAATTGTGGGATTTCTTTTCCAGCAGTGTTCAGCTTCCTGAGTGCAGGCACAGAGGAGGCGGGTGAGTGGTCTCAGTGAGGGATGGGATCTGACAGTGGGATCTTGGGATCTTGGGATGGGATCTGACAATTGGATCTTGCCATGAGAGATGTGCACAAGAGGTGTTTGTAAAGAGGCCGTTATAGTTAGAGACACACAGAACCTAAACTGTGTAAAGAGGGAAGTGAGAACTTGAGAAATGTGAGAAATTGAGGTCATGAAAAAATGGTGGAATTAATGAATTTAATGGAATTAATAAAATTGGTGGACTGGGGTTCTAAAGTAAGTGCGCTGGAAGGGGGTGAGGGAAGCACATCTTTGCACAGGAATTTGAACTCCTTTCTTCATGATTTGTTTTGCACGTGGAAGATGGGTTCTTGTGGGCCCAAGGACACTGCTCCAGTCCATGCCCCTTCCTTCTCCTCAGTTTTACAATTTTACGTACTTCTGGTGAATAAAGTGGATAAAGGGATGGATTAGTGTAGCCCATTCTCACTATTGCAAATCAGAGTCAGATCACATGTCCTATTCACCAAATCTGGCATGAGTACATGCTGCCGTGTATATGTGTTTTTAAAAGGCTTATTTTTGTTGGGTTAAGTGGAGAATCAGTGGTTTTCTCTGTGCTGTCTTTACGATTGCTTGGTCTGTACCACTGATTGGTGAAGGGTGTGTGAAGCTGTTAGTAACCCAAGCCTGGTGTAGGTAGACATGGACTCATTTTAGATATGATAAGTGGTGGTACCTCATCAGGTTAACAAGATCTAAACAACAACCCTGATAGAAAAGGTGGTAGGGCGTATAGGCTGTTCCCATTATACAGATGAGGTCACAGTCCTGGAGAGGTTAATACCTGCCCCCCTCTTAGGAAAAACACCACCATTCACTCAGTTGTCCAAGACTGAAACCTTGAAGTCATCCTTGGTTCTCCCATCTCTTTCACCTTCCTCCACAAATCAGTCACTGTCTTGAATGAATAAATGAGTGAATGAATGAATGAATGAGCTATACACTTCAGTTTAGATCTTGTTGAGCACCTACCTGGGGCCCCTGGGGTGGATAAAATATTACTGTCTTGCTTCTTTCCATTCCCACTTCCAAATGAGAGACTAATTTAATAATTATACAGAGCTAAACAAATGTTTCAGGATGAGCTTGTATATTTACTTCATAAAATGCTTATAAACCTAAAAGTACTTTAATTACACTTGATAATGTATTGCAAGTTATTTAAAGAGCCGGAATTCATGGGCAGCACATAATTCATTCTATGAGTACATTTGGGGTGATTATACATCTATTGGTGCTTCCTACTCAAAATACTACATACACATCTTAAATTTTAATTATTATAAAAATATACCAAAACATTGTTGATATAAATATGCATGATTAACCCATACAGGGTTAAGCAAATAACCTTCAGCAAACTAAATTGATAATCGTGGACTAATTATGAAATTGTAAGTTAAGTAGCAGCAACTGAAAATCGTGATCAACCCAAGACAGTATTGAGGATGCCCACATGGATGTCCTTTCATAAAATTGTTGAGTTGGAGGGGATTTTAGGGATCACAGACTCCATATGTCTGTGTATGCTCTGTTTTCCAAAAATGGACACTGCAATATTTCTGGTCCCTTGAACTTTGTCACTGCCTTGACCAACAGAATGTGGGGGAAATGATATTGTGGGTCTTCGAAGACAAGGTCCTAAAAGGTGATGTGAGCCTCTCTCTCAGGATTCTTGCCATTAGTGCTTTAAGCTAATACGTTTTGGAGTAACTTGGAACACATACAGATTAGAAGATTTGCAATGTTGACCTGGTTCTGATGGAAAAATCTCCGAATAGAGTACGGAATTAGAATCTTTGGAAACTGTTGATAATGCACTAATTTTACTTTATGACTTACTTGTGTCGATCATAAAAATTCTCTTCAGAGATTAGTATCTAGAAAGCAAGATCCATATATACATCAAAATGAATGCCTGTGGAATTAAAAGCTGTTTTTCAGTAAAAACCACAGTAAGGACTTAAAATTTTTGCATCTGCTCATAGTTCCTTGGAAGAATCCTCTGGGCCACCAGTAGGCTGTGGACAATTCGTTGTGAAACAACAATCAGTATTGATAACTCTCAAATCAAGACCCCTATCTTTGGCCTCTACTGAGATCTCCATTCGTGAATCTCTCTAATCACTCCTTTCCCACACTTTCCATCATGCTTATTTGTTTTCTCAGAAAATATTCTCAGACTTACAGGAAAGTGCTGGGAATAAAGATTAGAAACTCTCATGGAGCCATTGCTGTAATTACACAGATTAGTGTTTAACCAACTTTATTGCGTATTTGAAATATCTTTCAAGAGCGAACATTAAAGATACAGTTCAAGCCTTCTTTGGGCTCCTCTGACCTCATTTCCTCTCTGTCATCAGAGCTGTGCACTATTCTGAAATTGGTATGTTTCCTTTTCATTCGTATTCTTTTTTTTTTTTTTTTTTTTTTGTGGTACGCGGGCCTCTCACTGTTGTGGCCTCTCCCGTTGCGGAGCACAGGCTCCGGACGCGCAGGCTCAGCGGCCATGGCTCACGGGCCCAGCCGCTCCGCGGCATGTGGGATCTTCCCGGACCGGGGCACGAACCCTTGTCGCCTGCATCGGCAGGCGGACTCTCAACCACCGCGCCACCAGGGAAGCCCTCATTCGTATTCTTAATGTCAGTATTTGTAAGAAATGTTGGTACTGATTTTTGTGTTATAAATTTTATATTAATGTTCTTATAATATACTATCCTTCAGCAATTTGTTTTTCTTCAGTCAACGTTATGTAAGATATTTCGACATTCATTTGTATAGATCTAGCTTATGTTTTAACTGACTTGTGATATTCCATTGTAGAATATATTTTAGTTAATTTGCCTATTCTGCTCTTGGAGAGTATTTAGGTTATTTCTTTTCCTTCCTCCCTTCCTTCCTTCCTTCCCTCCTTCCTTCCTCTCTTTCTCTTTCTTTCTTAATCTTTGAAGTGTAGTTGATTTATGATGTTAGTTTCAGGTGTACAACAGAGTGATTTGATATTTTTACAGATTGTACTTCATTTTCAAAGTTATTTTTAATATCTCATTTTTATGTAAGTTGATACATGAACAGACTTCAGTCTCTTTACATATGGACGTCCGTTCCTCCAAACAATACACTTAGGAATGATGAGTTGCACTGTATGGATTGCAAACCTTCACATTAATGGATATTGCCAAAGTGGCTGTATCGGTTAACATTCCCAGCAGAGGTTAGCGTAGTTCCTGTTTCTTCATTGTCATACTTTAATTTTTGTCAGCTTGCTGGGTATGAAGTCATATCCTATTAATGTTTTCATTTGCATTTCCCTGATTATTAGCAGGTCGAAACATTTTTATTTTTTCCTACTTATGGACCATATGTTTTTTTCTCTTTTGTGAATTATCCGTACACACATATTTTTGCTGCTCTTTCTATTGTTATTTACAGTTGCCTATTTATTTTTGGAAATCGTTTATATAATCTTGAGGGCAAGCTCTTGTATACAGTTTGCTAACATCTTCTGCTTTGCTAGTTAACTTTCTACTTTGTTTACGGTGTCTTGGAAGGAAGTTTGAAACATTAACGAGGTCAAATTTATCAAAGCTTTCTGTTGTGATTTTGCTTTGGGGGACTAATTAAGAACTCTTTTCCCACCTAAAGACTTAGAGTTATTTATTTATTTATTTTTATTTTAAAAATTTCATATGGGTAACCAATTGTCCTGGCACCATTCATGGGAATAGTTCTTTCCTTTATTGTTTTTTAATGCAAACAGTGTGATTTATCAAGATCAATTTCAGGCATAGGTGTGTTCTTGAGATCTCCATTTGCCTATTTATGCATATTTTGTGTCCCAATAAATACTTTTTAAACACTTCAATATCTTGACCAGCATCTCTACAACACCAAATCTATTGGCCAGTTCCCATGAGGCCCTTTCTTTTTTTTCCTTCGAATTTTATTTTATTTATTTATTTTTTATACATCAGGTTCTTATTAGTTATCTATTTTATACATATTAGTGTATATATGTCAATCCCAATCTCCCAGTTCATCCCACCACTACGCACCCACCCCCATTTCCCCCCCTTGCTGTCCATACGTTTGTTCTCTACATCTGTGTCTCTATTTCTGCTTTGCAAACCGGTTCATCTGCCCTTTCTTGACCCGTCAGGAACATGTGACACAGTCGGTCACTGCCTCCCTCTTGGAACTTTCTCCTCCCTTGGATTCCAGGACAGCAGTACTCTCCTGGTGTCCCTCACCAGCTCCTGGTTTCCACTGCAGGACTGGATTCCTTTGCCCAACCTCTTCCTGTTTCAGAAACTCAAGGGCTCCCTTTTCAGATCTCTTTTCTGTCCACACTTACTTACAACCTGCCTGATCACATCCCTTCACTGACTCCACATTTATCTTCCTGGATCTGACCTCACTTTAATAGGCACCTATAAATGTCTAATAGGTGCCTCTCATCCCACTATTACTATGGAAATGGTACTATTTATCTGATCTGTAAGCAGTTACTCCAAAAATGTTAACATGCATATCTGATAAAGTTTAAGGTTAATAATTATTTTTGTTTTACTTCTGAAAAGTACAGCATATTTAAAATGCTTTAACTCCAATCTCCCTCAGCCTAACTTTGTTATCAAGTGTTTTCGTTCCACATTGCCTTAACCCTTCCCCGTTTGAAATTTTATTATTATTATTTTTTACTGTAAATGCTTATTAGAGATCGACATGTCTACCGTTTTTTGGTGAAGGGACTTGCTATTGTTTCTTGTATCTCGTACCTTCCTTCTGGATCAATTGCATCTTTACTAAAGTACTCTTTTAGTAGTTCATTTGAAGAGATCATGTGAATGAAAATATTTTCCTGATTTTACCTGCAGATGTCTTCTGTTCCCTTTAGTCTTTTAAAAAAATTTTTTTAAATTTATTTTTATTTTTTACTTTTTTAAATAGATCTTTGTTGGAGTATAATTGCTTCACAACACCATGTTAGTTTCTGTTGCACAACAAAGCAAATCAGCCATATGCAAACACATGTCCCCAAATCCCCTCCCTCTTGAGCCTCCCTCCCACCCTCCCTATCTCACCCCTCTAGGTCATTGCAAAGCACCGAGCAGATCTCCCTGTGCTATGCTGCTGCTTCCCACCAGCCAACTATTTTACATTCGGTAGTGTATATATGTCGACGCTACTCTCACTTTGCCCCAGCTTCGCCCTCCCACCCCATGTCATCAAGTCCATTTTCTATGTCTACCTCTTTATTCCTGCCCTGCAACTAGGTTCATCAGTGCCATTTGTTGTTGTTGTTGTTCCATATGTATGCATTAGCATACGGTATTTGTTTTTCTCTTCCTGACTTACTTCACTCTGTATGACAGACTCTAGGTCCATCCACCTCACTACAAACAACTCAATTTCGTTTCTTTTTATGGCTGACTAATATTCCGTTGTATATACGTGCCACCTCTTCTTTATCCATTCATCTGTTAATGGACATTTAGGATCAATACAAGAAGAAGATATAACAATTATAAATGTTTATGCACCTTATCTTATCTCTTGTAACAGTATTTATTTTAAACTCTATTTTATCTGATATGAGTATTGCTCCTCCAACTTTCTTTTGATTTCCATTTGCATGGAATATCTTTTTCTATCCCTTCACTTTCAGTATGTGTCCCTAGGTCTGAAGTGGGTCTCTTGTAGACAGCATATATATAGGTCTTGTTTTTGTATCCATTCAGCCAGTCTGTGTCTTTTTGTTGGGGCGTTTAATCCATTTACATTCAAGGTTATTATCTATATGTATGTTCCTATTACCATTTTCTTAATTGTTTTGGGTTTGTTTTTGTGGGTCTTTTTCTTCTCTTGTGTTTCCTGCTTAGAGAAGTTTCTTTAGCATTTGTTGTAAAGCTGGTTTGGTGGTGCTGAATTCTCTTAGCTTTTGTTTGTCTGAAAAGCTTTTGACTTCTCCATCGAATCTGAATGAGATCCTTGCTGGGTAGAGTAATCTTGGTTGTAGGTTTTTCTCTTTCATCACTTTAAGTATATCCTGCCACTCCCTTCTGGCCTGCAGAGTTTCCACTGAAAAATTAGCTGATAACCTTATGGGGATTCCTTTGTATTTTATTTTTAGTTTTTCCCTTGCTGCTTTTAATATTTTTTCTTTGACTTTAATTTTTGTTAGTTTGATTATACGTGTCTTGGTGTGTTTTTCCTAGAGTTTATCCCATATGGGACTCTCTGTGCTTCCTGGACTTGGGTGACTATTTCCTTTCCCATGTTAGGGAAGTTTTCCACTATAATCTCTTCAAATATTTTCTCAGACTCTTTCTTTTTCTCTTCTTCTTCTGGGACCCCTATAATTCGATTGTTGGTGTGTTTAGTGTTGTCCCAGAGGTCTCTGAGATGGTCTTCAATTCTTTTCATTGTTTTTTTCTTTATTCTGCTCCTCAGCAGTTATTTCCACTATTTTGTCTTCCAGCTCACGTATGCGTTCTTCTGCCTCCGTTATTCTGTTATTGATTCCTTCTAGTGTATTTTTCATTTCAGTTATTGTGCTGTTCATCTCTGTTTTGTTTGTTCTTTAGTTCTTCTAGATCTTTGTTAAACATCTCTTGTATTTTCTCAATCCGTGCTTCCATTCTATTTCTGAGATTCAGGATCATCTTTACTATCATTACTCTGAATTTTTTTTCAGGTAGATTGCCTACTTTCTCTTTATTTATTTGGTCTTGTAGGTTTTTATGTTGCTCCTTCATCTGTGACATATTTTTTTGCCGTCTCATTTTTTTTTTTTTTAATGAGTGGAATTGTGTTCTTGTTTTACTGGTTGTTTGGCCTGAGGCTTCCAACACTGGAGTTTGTAGGCTATTGGGTAGATCTAGGTCTTGGTGCTGAGATGAGGAACTCTGTGGGACCTCACTCCGATGACTATTCCCTGGGGTCTGAGGTTCTCTGTTAGTCCAGTGTTTTGGACTGAGAGCTCCCACTGCAGGAGCCTCCCCCTGACCTTGGGCTCGTGAATCAAGATCCTGCAAGACGCATGGGGTGGCAAAAAAAAAAAAGAGAAAAATAGCAGAGTAAAAAATAAAATTGGACTAGGAAACTAACAGATATGTTAGAAAGAATGTAAAAATAAAAATATAGATAAATCAACAACTGGAAGGTACATCAGTACCACAACAGTAAAAAAGAGGAGGAGGGAAAGAAAAACAAAAGTGTGGGGGGGAAAGGCCTTGGCTGTGGAGAGTGGGGCCTACGCAAGGGCAAGGTTTTGGCGGTGGGCAGGGCCAATGCTCAGGACCCACAGGGCTGGATAAGGCCCTGGGGGCTGTGGGGGGTGGGGCTTGGGCTCAAGGAACAGAAGGGACCCAGGCGTTCCCCCCACCCCAGTCTCAGAGGGCAGGGGACCTCACCTCGGAGCCTAGCTGGCTTTCTGGGCTCGAGCGGGCAGGGCAAATGCCCTCCTCTCCTCTCCTTCTCCTCAGGTCTGGGGTCTGGGAGGGCCCCTTCTGCCTGCCTCTCCAGATCTCCCCAGCCTCCCTCCTATGCCCACAAGGACCCACGTAGCCTGGAGGGGGCTTGGAGAGCAGGGGATCGGCCTGGGAGCTCAGCAGTCTCCTTGGGCCCGAGTGGGCGGGGCAATCGCCCTCAGTTCCTCTCCCGCTCCTTCCAGAGGGCGCCTCCTGCCTGCTTCTCCTGATCTCCCTGGCCTCAGGGGCACTGATCTTGTCTGGCCTCCACTTCTCCTCCCCCCTCAGTCCCCCTACATCCTACCAGTTCACTTTGGGGTTCTTTCCGTCTCCTTGGGGGTCAGAGTCCCCCACCAGCGGCCGGCAGGCACCCTAGTTGTGGAGAGACACTAACTTTGCTTCTTCCCACACCGCCGTCTTGACTCCTCCCCCTATTCTTTTTCCCCTTTAGTCTTAAAAATAGTTCATTTGGATGTAGAATTCTAGGCCAACAGTTATTTTCCCTCAAAATTAATAAAATATAATAAAATTATTATATATTAGTATATAATTATATATACATATTATACAATAATTTTACATAAAATAATTATAAATAAATATTCTAAAAATAATTATATACAAAATAGTTATAGATAAATATTATAAAATATTATAAAATTATTGTATTTTCCATCTCTATTTGTAGGTGCCTTCTGGTGATTTCCCCAAATCTATCTTCCAGTTGACCAGTTAACGCTACTTTCTTTTTCTGATCCTATGTTTAACCAACCACATGAGCTTTAAGTGTTTATGATTTTTTCTTTTCATTTCTAGAAGGTCTGTTAGCTCCTTTCCAAATCTTCCTCTTCCTATTCACACTGATCTATTCTTCATTATACTTTCTTCTTAAACTGTTAACTCTGGTCACTTTAAATATACCTGTTTCACATCCTCTTTCTTCTTCCATTATATGCAGTTCTTGGGAGCCAAATCTCTCTACATACAGACCTGCTCAATCTTCCTCAGTGTAGTTCATTTTCTCATATTTTGGCAATTCTGTATTGTGAATTTATATCAATCTGGGATGATTTTATTTCTGTGGGAAGTCTTCATGCTCTTGGTTATAAATTTATCCCTTTGGAGCAGTTATATATTTCTTTCTGTTGATACCATTTAGGGGGTCCACTGACCTGCAAAGGTTTTTATGTTAAATATTTGGTTTATAGTTCCTCTATATTTCAACTAATGTAATTTAACTTTACGCCTTTAAGAGGAACGTGCCTGGGGCTTCCCTGGTGGCACAGTGGTTGAGAATCTGCCTGCTAATGCAGGGGACACGGGTTCAAGCCCTGGTCTGGGAGGATCCCACATGCCGCGGAGCAACTAGGCCCGTGAGCCACAACTACTGAGCCTGCGCGTCTGGAGCCTGTGCTCCGCAACAAGAGAGGCCACGATAGTGAGAGGCCCACGCACCACGATGAAGAGTGGCCCCAGCTTGCCACAACTAGAGAAAGCCCTCGCACAGAAACGAAGACCCAACACAGCAAAAATTAATTAATTAATTAATAAACTCCTACCCCTAACATCTTCAAAAAAAAAAAGAGGAACTTGCCTGAAGTTTGGATATTTTATAGGTAACTTTCTTGCCAAATGATCTGACAGACAGTAAACTTCCTTTAGCCTCCCTAGGAAGGTAGATGGAATTCATCTATATTCTCTTTAAGGATGAGGCCGCTTTTTGAATCTCTGGACTTCATACACACAGTACAGTTTTGACTCCCCACTTTTCTCAGCCCTGAACACCTATTCTCAGTCCCCTTGTAGGAATTAGAACCCAAGCCACTGGGACCTATACTCTGGGGAAGCAACCAGTGGTTCCCTATAGAGTCCTTGGTTTTCTATTCTATTTTTAATTTTTCTCAATGTTTTTGGCAGTTGAGTATTTCCATTTCTTAGTTTTGAACCCACCTCTGCATTACGTATTTTGTCATTATATTGCGTGCAAAATTTCTGTTTGTTTTGGCAAGGGTGGGGCTGGCTTGTATCAGCTTAGCACGCATATTACCCAAAGCCATCACTGCCATGTTTATATTTTCATTTTTATATTGGCAGCGCCACATTAATCATCAGCCAATTGAAAAGTAAGCCTGAAGCTCTCACAAAACTTAAAACCAACCAACCAAGAAAAAATGTTCAAGTCAGTTTGTTGGTTAAAATAATGGAGTTGATAGATTTTATCATCCTAGGTGATATACGATGCCGTTGTTTTTGCATCAGACGTTGTTCCTGAATCCAAACCTTGACTTGGATTCAGCATAATCCTGGGAGTATTACTTCTCTGAAACTCACCTTCATAATCTATGGGATGAAGATAATACCTACTTCCTGTGTTTTCAGTGAGAGTTAAAAGAGTTTGTATGTGTAAAAGTTCCCAAAGAGTACTTTTATATTTATATTAAGTTTATATTTACTTAGCAAATGTTCCATTCATCTAATTTTTTTAACTAGGGTACCTTCCTTCTCTATCTCTACCTCTGTCTCTACCAAATCTCCATCTCTTTCCCAGTGCACAGGGTGGTGTGTCCTCTTCTGTAACCAGTGCCTAGTAGCACGGGTCCTCCTGGTTGCAATAGTAAACATTGAAAAGACACATGGAAGACCCACTCCTTGCCAGTGCCCACTGCAGAGGTTGCATCTTGTGTTCAACTTCACATCCTCTCAGCCTGCAGTTTGGCTTGACTGTTGCTGTGGTAACCAGCTGCCGCAGGTGTAACTTGGCAGCACCTCTCCTCCGCTGTACCAGGTGTCTCTTGCTTTCTTCCCTGATGCTTCCCTCACTTGGGATGCCTGCAGGAGCCATGCAGGCATCCTGACACATGCACCTGGGCAATCCTGGAAGCATGAGGTCAATGGAAACAACCACTGTGGGTTAAGAGCTGGCGCATAAATACTACCATTTTCCATCCTAGGAAAAACAATTCTGAGGTGCGTTCTACCTGGCTGTGCTCTGGAGGTCAGAGCTCCAGTTTCTTGCAGTTCAGTGGTTAACCAGCTTAATCTCACAGCCGTGGATTAGCTTTGCTCCCCCCAGGTTCACTCTCTCCATATTATACTCCTGTTCTTCGGGATTACTTTTCAAAATAAAATACCTGGACATAAGCCCTTGCCTCTGGCTCTGCCTTTTAGGAGAGCACAGGCTAACTCACCTGGATAAGTTCACTAAGAGACTAGATTTTCCACATGAGGAGGTGAGAACTCAACTCAATTAAAGATTTAAGTACTAAGATTTAAGTGTGAGGACGCTTGTATCAATGAGCTTGTGAAAACAAGGCCTTTTAGGTTGCAGAAATCTTTATAATTTACACCATATCCTTCCCCAAAGAGGGTATGAAATGCCTTTATAGATAGAGGACAGTTAAAAATCATTTAAATTTCAGAAGCTTACAACTAGTGCCACCTATAAAGCCTGGCATTTGCTATGCTGAGGGCATTGGGTGAGACAGCTACCGAATGATTGGAACTACGTAACCAGGGAACACTTGAGAAGAAAAGTCTTAAACAGACAATTGTGGGATGTCTCAGGAAATCATAAAAATTAAGGATGTATTTTCCCCTAAATCTCTCCTATCCTTGGGATGATAGACATGATTTCAACTCCATGGAACGACTCTAATTCCCGTCATTAGAAGGTCAATCTAAAATCCAGCCAGAGCTGACTTTTCATTCATCTCCTGCTTGCAAATAATTGGAGGAGAGCTTGTGTATCACTTAGTCGGATGGCCAATGAGTAAGTGTTTAGGACCTTCCCGATCACGACCCCCATAAAGAAGCTTGTTGTAATTGCCAGCATCAGAAATGGGGCATCTGGGTGAGATTTCGCCAGCAGAGAACCAGCTTCTGACTTTTCTCCTGGCTGTGCTTTTGGAGATCAGATGCCAGATGTACAATGCATATGCAAGAGAGCTAGGACCCGGGCTGTTCCTGGAGTCTCTGACAGTCGGCCCGGCTATGGCTGGTTCATACCTTGCTCTTGAAACAGTCTGTACTTGGGGCCAAAAGTAATACCTCTCCTCTTGTTTCAGTGGCAGGTGGGTGGAATTTACCTCTGGCAAAAAATATAGGAAAAGTCAATCTACAAGAGCTGGAGGGGAGGAAATAAGTCAAATACTGACCTATTTGAATAAACCCTCCATTTAGAGGCCCTGCATGGATGTAATCTTGAGCAGACTGTTTAGAGAAGGGCGAAGTGACCAGAAATGAGAACTTGGAGAGGTGAGGACAGCTCTAGGGAACAGACAACAGAGCCTCAGCATTTTGAAAACCCCTGTCACTGAAAGAGAGATCAGAGCACAAGGGATAGGAGTGGCATTCAAAGAAATAACAGGATGAAACAGTTCTGAGAAAAACCTACATCTGCAGATCAAAAGTACCCACCAGGCCCCAGGTGAAGAGAATAAAAACAGATCAACACCTAGAAAATAGCCTGGTGAAATTCTTGAACTCCAAGGACAAAGAAATGATCACCCACGCAGACTCCAAGAGAGGAAACTAAGAACAAAGAGTCAAAGTCAGACTTACCTTCTGCAGCATTAAATAGGAGACAACATGGACCAATAAAGCCAGAGTTCTAAAGGAAAAAGGAGTCGCGGTACATGATGTTGATCCTGTGTGAAGTCCCAAAAGAGGCATCTTCAGATAGGCAACAACTCAGGGACACTGACGCCCACCTCCCTGTGCTCAGAAAGCTAACACAGATGCTACCAGCCACCTAAAGCCCGTGTCATGATAAAGGATCCACAGAGCACTGAGCTGGGCACAGAGAAAATGAGAGCCAGCCTTGAAGTCATTCAAACACAGAATGAAGTTCGAATCACTGCTATAAATATGTTTTGAAAGCTGAATGCAAATGTCATTGCACGTTCTGGAGAGAGATGATGTTAAAAATAAGCTGGGTCAAAAGTTTCAGATTGTGCCTATAAAAAACATGAGGTAGGGACATAGTGCTTATTTCCCCAGATGAAGGAGAGTTCCCCCTGGCTCCGGCTGATGGGGATATCTCCACTGCTTCCATTGGGTTCTCCTTGGTTAGTGGCCAAGGGTCTTTCTCTTTGCCCCCATCCCCACATAGCGATCCCAAGTGCCTTCCCTTCTGTTGGGGGGCATTGCTGGGTCTTCCTACAAGAGTCTTGGATGGTTGCAGGCAGGGTGTCTTCTGTGGGTGCTTGAGGTTGTTTGTGTGAGTCACGTGTGTAGTGAGGGCCACTCTTCAAGGACAGTCTGGACCCCTCTATTCTGCATCTTGGACTTCTGCTAAGAAAGGTCCCACACTCCATCTCCTTCTGCCATCTTCCTCCTATTCTCAGGTACTTCTTCCCCTACCCTACCCAAGGTCCTCTTTTGTCTAGTCTCTGGAAGGGGAGAAACTGAGCTTATAAGCCATCTTCTTCCTCTGGCCCTTCAAATCTATGTTCTCCCTTTATGACTGGCTTTGGAGGATGCCCTTCTGGGTAAAAGCAAGAGAAGGGAGGGAGCGTATTTATAGAGAACAAACAGGTTCACAGTTTGGAACATGACCCAGTCACACTGGTTGCTATAACCTTTTATACTGTGGAATACAACATATGCACAACACAGTGCGCAAAGATGCATAACTTAGTGGTTTTTCACAAGGCAGACACCTGTGTACCCACCACCTGGGCCAAGTGCCTAGGAGTCCCCTTTGGGGCTCTCCTATCCCCCCCACCCTAATCACCACCTCCTTCTCCCTAAAGGAACCACCACCCTGAATTTTACTAGGCATCACTTACTTGCTTTTCTTCACAATTTCACTACCTAAACATGCATTCCCCAACGCTCTTAGTTGGATCTTGTCTCCTTTCTTGAATGCTATATAACTGAAGTCATAGACTATGTATTTATTTGTGGGTCTGGCTTCTTTTGCTCCTTGTGATGTTGTGCAGTTCATCTATGCTGTTGCCTGTAGCTGGGGTCTGTCTGCCTGTGTAGCTGCACCGCCCTCCATGGCTGGAGAACGCCATCCTTTTGTTACCCGCTCGCTCAGCAGCTGATGCCATTTGGGCTGTGTCCAGTGTTTGGCTATTACAGCAGTACTGCTGTGAGCACCGCTGTCCCCGCCTTGTGGTACACATGCGCCTGCGTTTCTGCTGAGTGTGTCCTGAATCAACAGCGAGGCAGGCCATGCTGCTTTATCACCTTAACTTTCGCAGTGAGTTATTGATTGGGGGATGTGTATTTTAGCCCTGACACTTGTATCCTGACGTAGGAATGCTTGAGTGACATTGTTATAGGACATAAAAAGGCATTTTAAATTACAACACCAATAAATGTTGAAATCATAGTATGAGAGCCATCGGACTCCCAGGAGAAGCTATCATGTATACACAGGGTGGCCGTGGGGTACCCAGCCCTGCAGACTGGGGGTGTTGCTGTTTTCCAGCTGACATCCTTGTTCTCCAAGCAACAGCCTGCACACACACCCTTCCTGGCCCATCAGCACTGAACTCAGGCAATTCTTGATGAAAAATTTTTTCAATTTTGTAGCTGGTATTATTTATAAGACGGTACATAAAGTGAGGCTTTATTAATATGATGAAACACTATTTCAAGACTGAATAATTCAACAGCACGTAAAAAGCAGATTCACCATACCACTGAATGGCTCCTTCCTCAGCCACAAACATAGCCGGCAAAAGCTTTAGAATGATTGTTTGGAAAAGACTCAGTTAAATTTGGGTCTAAGGGCCATTCTAGTCCCGTCTCTTTTGGAGAACTAGGGAGAAAAGAGAAATGGAGGAGATTTTATTCTCTTAAATATATATTGGATGCATATATATAAATAATAAAATATACATCATCTATTTATATGTAAATAAATATAAAGCTAATATTGGAAGGAATATACCAAAATGCTATCAGAAGTGGTTTTTTTGTGGGGGAGAGGTGGTATTATGGGTAACTTTCTATTGTTTTCCTAAATTTTTGTTTTAAGTACACTGATTTTTCCAACTAAGGAAAAACTTCTAAAATATGATTTGAAGTTAAAATATGTGAATATTAAAATATTACTGAAACAATGAAGTCTTAAGAAGCCATATAAAAAACGGGAGGATATAATTCAACTAGAAATACGAGGCTCCATCTTTTGCTCTACACTTCTTGCTATAACCGAGGCCAGATGGAAATCTTAAGTAATGTGTCAGCCTCATCATCTTATAGAAGGAAGAACATCAGGCCTCTAGGAAGCACCAACTTTTTTTTTTTTTTTTTTGCATTACGTGGGCCTCTCACTGTTATGGCCTCTCGCGTTGCGGAGCACAGGCTCCGGACGCACAGGCTCAGCGGCCATGGCTCACGGGCCCAGCCGCTCCACGGCACGTGGGATCCTCCCGGACCGGGGCACGAACCCGCGTCCCCTGCATCGGCAGGCAGACTCTCAACAACTGCGCCACCAGGGAAGCCCAAAGCACCAACTTTTATCCTAGCCATTCGCTACAAACTATAACAGGAATTTTTCAGGCCAATAGATCATTTTCTCAGGGACACTGAATCGACGGTGTCTTCAAGAGCAATATTTCTTCCTCTCCCAGACACTGACTCGCAGACTCAAAGGCCATGACATTAAATTCCCACGCAGGGAAAGTGTTTTGACGGGTGTCAGTTATAAAGTAGTAAGGTTTGCTTTCTTTCTGTGTCCTGCCTTGAGTGAAAGATGGAATTGGGGAACGTGTGGGACTGATTGGCCTATGGCTACGTATGGTACATTGTAAGGTTTCATCAAAATATTTGCTGCCCCCTTTTTAACAGGTCCAACCTCACAGGGTTACATTCCATTGTAACCCCACCCCCATGTTCTGTGAGAGAATACTTCCCACCCCACTGACAGCAGGCCTGGCCACGTTCCCTGTTAAGGGCAATAGAACATGAACAAAAGTGATTTATCTGTCTACAGCAGAGCCTTAAAGGACACTGCAAGGTTCCGTCACTATTCCACTTATGCAATAAGATCAGAGAGGGTCCAGAGAGGGTCCACGTCTTCCTCCTGGGGCCTGGGATGAATAAAACGAGGATCAGAGGAGCAGTTGACCCACAAAGGACGAGTAGCACAAGCAAGAAGGAAACCTGTGCTGTTGAAAGCCACTGAGCCCCCGAGGGCTTGTTACTACAGCAAACTAGCAAAAGCTGACTAACACCTGAGACTCCTTTTCTTCCATGTTGACCAGCCCGCTGATTGAATGCTCAGGTACTGTCTTCCTCTGGTGTTTCTTACTCCTGTGAGGGGTGAAGAAGTGGGGTAGACACCACCTAGATTTGAACCTGGGGGAACTTCTATGCCATCCACTTTGGCAATGGAAGGTACACTTTCTATGGTACTGAGAACTGTGGTCTCAGCTTAGATATCACTCCCTATGGGTAGCTTTCTCCATCCCGCTGCCAAGTATGGATTAAATGTCCAGCCATCCACACTCTCCTGTATCTCCTCTATTACTGTGCCTCCACCACACTACACTGTAATTGCCTGTTTACTCATCTCTCTCCTTTTCCTATACATTTTGTGAAGGCAATGATTGTACTCTTACGGGATGAATTGTGCCTCCCCAGAGATTCATATGTTGCAATTCTAACCCCCAGTACCTCAGAATGTAATCATATTTGGCGGTAGAGTCGTTTAAAAAGTAATTAAATTAAAATGAGGTTATTAGGGGGCTTCCCTGGTGGCGCAGTGGTTGAGAGTCCGCCTGCCGATGCAGGGGACGCGGGTTCGTGCCCCGGTCCGGGAGGATCCCACGTGCCGCGGAGCGGCTGGGCCCGTGAGCCATGGCCGCTAAGCCTGCGCGTCCGGAGCCTGTGCTCCGCAACGGGAGAGGCCACAGCAGTGAGAGGCCCGCGTACCGCAAAAAAAAAAAAAAAAAAAAAAAAATGCGGTTATTAGGGTAGGCCCTACTCCAATATGATTAGAGTCCTTATTAGAAGAGGCGATTTGGACACAGACACATAGAGAAGGAAGATGATGTGAAGACACAGGGAGAAGATGACTGCTTATAAGCCAAGGAGAGAGGCCTGGAGCAGATCCTTCCCTCACGGGCCTCAGAAGGAACCAACCCTGCTGACACCTTGATTTTGGACTTCCAGCCTCCAATCTGTGAGTCAGTATATTTCTATTGTTTAAGCCACTCAGTTTATGGTACTTTGTTACGGCAGCCCTAGGAGACTAATACACATACCTTATTCACTCGCCAGCGTTGAGCACAAAGCCAGGAGGAGAATGAGCATCTGATGAATGTTTTTTGAGTAAATGAAAGAATGAGTCAGTGACCTAGAATAGTCATCGGCTCAGTTTATACAGTTGAATTTAATCAAGTACTGATAAAACACCAGTGACATTCAGAGAAATTCGACGTCATTCCTGGGGTCCTCACGGAGAAAACCGGACCTGAAGATGCAGGATGGAACACCATTTACCGTTCCCGTCCAATATAGCTACAATAAAAGATGAAATTCAAGCTCGTGAGAGATGTATAAACAAAATGAGTTTGGAGGGAAAATATGAAATGGCTGAGGAAAGACTCAAGCCTTGAAAGGTATTTCAGCAAAAAGAGAAGTAGTGGAAAAAGAGAAACCCAAGGCACAGGATAAAAGCATGTTCCAGAAACAGAACAACCTGTCTGGTTGGATCATGTCAGGAGCCATGGGGGAGAAGGTCATAATAGGACAATATTTGGGAGGGCCTTGAACGCTAAGCTGGAAACATTTCTGAATCTGTATTTCTGCATTTATCTCTTACAAAGACTGGAAATATGACTATTAGCTCTTCCTCCACCCCACCCCTCCCCACCTTCCCCGAAGAAGCATCCTTTGGTTTAATTATTCATTGCAAAAAACTATCTTCTTCTCTTCCCCATTTTTTGCTCTGATTTTCAATAGGAAATTTATGCATGGTCAATTAGCTCTCCAAGAACACACTCAACTCTGATGCATGGACCAAGCTTTCGTTAAGACACTGCTCAGTACGTGTGTATATGTTTGTGTCAGTGTAGAGACCGGCAATTAGTCCGGAAAACGAATCACCTCCATCAAGCAAAGACATCCAGAAATTCTCTCACGCACATTCAGATCTGGTAAATCACTTGACAATCGGGCTTTCCAGGACAGGGTGGTCAAACAAATCTCTCTCTTCAGCCAAGGTGGCCCCTGGGGTCATCTTTTCCATGTGCTGGTGATTCCACACAGGTCTGTGTAGCTTGATACCGTACCTTAAGCACAACCCTTGGACTTGGAAGCACCAACCCCTCTCCTTGCCTGCCCTTGACCTTGTTCCAAGGTTGTTGCCAGCTGTCTGCTCCTCAGCAGGGTAAGCATATCGGAAACCTAAGATGAGCAGAGATTGGGAAGGAGATGGGGTATAGAGATAATTAGAGCTGGTCAGATCCTAAAGGGGAAGGGAATTTTAAATTTTAATCTAGATATTAATATTTGGTTTAAATTTTATCTTACTTTAAATTTTTATCTAAATATTAATTTATATCCCACACTGATGCCAAAATGTTGTGGGGCAACCAAGATTTGGTGATGCAGATGAGGTCTCTCGTTACATAGACTCTCCATGTGGCCCAGGTTTCCCCAGCCACGTTCATTAATAACCAGAGCAAGTGAGTATAAAGGAAATGGCCAGTGAGGAAGCCATAGGTTTGTGGAAGTCCCCACCAGGACCTTCTGTTAGCTTTTGGCCTGGACATGCTCTCCATGCATCTCGGAGGTACTGCTCTGGAATGTGACACTAGCTGTGAATTCAGCACCCTTGCCCAGGGCTGTGTTGCCAACAAGATGCTTGGCATTTCCCCATAAGTGTTCGCTTTGAGCCTTTCCCCATCAGAGCCGAACCTAGAGAAAGATGAAGGAGAAAATGCCTTAGACCCTGGCCTCTGAGATACTCATCCAGATTGTTCTACCAGGAGTGTCAAAACTTGAGTTCAAATCCTAAAGCTTCCAGTACTAGAATTTTGACCTGGCCCTTTCTGAAAGGAAAGGAGATAGTGGGGTTTGGAGGTATCCAGGCTCTAACATCCTGTGATGAGAAATTGAGCTAAGAAACCTCTGACGCTTACACATCGGTATCCAAGGAGAGTGATATTCTGTCCATGCCCCCTCCCCTCCCACCACCAAGCTGTACGTCTACTTTTGGGTCTCCCTTTCCCCTCCGAAGATGTTTTAAGTATTCATTTCTCCTCTTTCATCAGAGTCCCTTACCTGGGGTGGGGAGGGAGCACATAGTTTACATCTGCCAAGGCCCCACCTCTCTTGCTCCGGGAGTCCAGGGCTGCCATCTTGCATGGTCCCACCTTCCAGGTGGTTGGTTCCCAGAAGACTCGGCCTTTGCCTGGATGAACAGCCCAACCACATGTCCTGGGGCTGAGCGCCTGGAGCCATCTCAGCTACGGATGGCGGGGGAGCTTTGGCAAAGCACTTGTCTCCGGCCCCAGTTCTTTTTCATCTTTATGCTCCTGTGAATTTAAAGGGAAATGAGAACCAGATACTTCTGATAACTCATCAGAAAACACTTAACTCATCAGAAAACTGTCTAGGGGAAGGTGTTTGAGAGCCTGCAAACCTTTTTTAAGACCCTTTGGGAAGTAAAAATTGCAATGTTTTCCAGAAACCTGGGTTTCATATCATATCCTTTATTCATCTTTGTACCCTCTGCCCCTGCACCTCTGAATCTGGAACCTCCATTTAGCTGGACCAACTGTATCTGAACTAATCAGGATAATTTATCATAGTTGTGTCATTCTCCACTGTTTTCCATGATATCAGTTATCCCATTGGATTCTTATGAAAACCTGGTGAGGGAGGCAGGATAAGGACAATTATATTTGCCATTGAAAGCATCAGAGGGGTTAAGTGGTCAAATCCGCTTGTAATTCACACAGATTAGAACAGACGCCAGGCTCCTAATTCCAAGACCAGTGGTTCTCAAACCTGAGCCTCGAATCAAAGTCCCCCTGGACTGGAAGCCTGGTTAAAATGGAAGTTGCTGGGCCCCCCACACCAGGGTAGGTTTGGAGCGGGTCCTGAGAATTTACATTTCTAAGAAATTCCCAGATGAGGTTCATGCTCATGGTCTTGGGATCGCATCTGACGCCACTGTCTGAAAGGTACCCGCAGGGGATGCCGTTGGATCCTCTGTGAATGTCTCGAGTTGCCTTCCTCAGTGTCATCCAAGCTAACAGAGGAAAAAGGAGTCTTCTTTCACCACAGCAGAATGTCACATATTTGCAAAGGCTGGTGGGCAACAAGAGACCAGCTTTTTGCCTGGGACTTGTCGCCTACTGCAAGCAAAACCTCCCCCACTCAGCGTCTCCCTGTTTCCTTCGCTCTGCTTCCCCCACTAGGGCTTTCTTAACCTGTTTGTTTTGTCTCCTAACATCTAATGACATTTTCCTGCTATTACATATGACATGTTGGAGGTAATGGGACTGAATATCACTCATAATTCTTAGTCTGCTCTCAATGACTATTGGCCTCCTTAACGTTATCTCCATATGCGGAACCCCCACTGGGGCAGTATTGCCTTTTTGGCATGGCATGGTCAGTTAATTTGTTCATTTCCATGTACCTTATTGAAAGCTCTCCGAGTCTTAATTAGGCCTCTTTAGCTGCTTTTCCCCCGCAGCCCCGTGTCACAGAACCAAAGGCACCGAAGCACCGCGAGGAACAGGCCTAATTAACGGGCCCATGACTGAAACAGAAAGGATGGAATCTGCAGGAGACAGAGATGATTCATGTACAAAATAGGGGGAGCTGATGCAGTGGCAGGGGAGGTGGGCATAGTCCGGAAGAGCAGTTAGGATTTGTTGTCAAAGATATTTTGTTGTTTAGGACTGCTGGGCATCCTCTTTCCTTCCAGAAACTTCCTCTCACCCTCCCCACCCCCAATTCCAAATGGCTCCGGAGGGGCTGTCGATCGCAGAGCCGTGATTCCGTCCTCTGCTGAAGTGTGGGTTCTTGACAAGGTCTGGCTGTCTGGAGGGCCCCGTCCTTCTGGCCATGGTTCTAGTTGGGTCAGTCAGAGCTCCTTCCCAGGATTTTTCTGCTGCGTATGGTTGGAAGGACTGGCTTTAGCCTTTGGGATCATGAGGCTGGAAGGATGTGACTCCGGCAGCCAGGAGTCATCTTCCCCACAGCATGGAAGGAGCCCATACGTAGCAAAAGAATGAGGCCAAACTCTAGAAAGAAGAGGCAGGAGGTAGAGAGAGGTCAGAAGGCCCCCAAAGCCAGAGTGTGAGCCCGGCATTTTGATGCCAATGCTACTCTCACCCTCATAAGTACATCAGACAAGAGCTTCCTTGTGTTGATCACATGCAAATAAGACTTCAGCATACTCCTGTGACCAGCTTTGCCTGCCTCCCATCAGCCCAGTTACTGTCATGGGGACCTGACTCTGAGTTGGTCCCAACCAGGGCAAGGAAGTAGAAATGAAGACCCTTTTGTCTCCTACTCCAAGGAACTAAGGGTGCTTCCACCGCATTTGATCCTACAAGACCAGTTTCCTGGGGCCTGTTCCCACATATACTAGGATGTGAGCCATGGATTGTGACATCCCTTGGATGCTGTGGAGTGCAGGGCTGGCCACCTACTTGGGGGGCGTCCCTGCATAGTCACTGTGAACCCTGTTCCTGCTCTGAACCAGCCGCAGTCCCTTTACCTTGACTCATTCCACAGGAAATATTTATGGAGCACCTGCTATGTGTTTGACACATCTGGGGATAGAATAGACGTGCTTCCTGCCTCAGAGACCTCACAGTCCAGCAGATGAAGATGGTTCCTCTTGTCTTCTCTCCATAGGTCAATGCACATACTCAACATCCTGACCACAGGCCCTTGGTGGCCCTAGAGGGTAAGGCACAGAGCTTCCCATCCCCAGTACTCCTCATGGTAAAATCTAATTTAGCTTTTGTCTCACAAAGAGGAGATTCACACTGGAGTTGGGTGTGGAGTAGGGGATTCATAGAGCCCTTTTGACTCCGAGATTTCAGCATTCTAAGATACTGTTTTCATTAGGACACAAAACCACCTCCATTCACAGATACACGAGGAATTCTATTACTTCTTGTATTTTTTTACTTTTGGAAAATATCCTTGTTAGGCACCCTGGAGATTTTTGCTTTGTCTTGTTTTGTTTTGTGGAGTTGTATTTAAAATTTCTTCTTGATTAGAAAAATAAGACATATTCATTATAGATCATTCAGAAAATAGAAACATTACAAGAAACAAAAGAAATTTAACCCATAGTCTTGGTGCCCAGAGATAACTAGTTTTGGCATTTTGCTATATCATATGTGTACACTGATGTATTTTTATGAAACGAATATCATATTTTATATAAAATTTGGGGTTCTGCTTTCCTTATTTTACCTTGAGTAAGATTCTCCCTACTTCAACTATTTTTTTAGGTTGTATGACGTTGCATCCCAAGAACGTATTAATTTACTTAACACGTCCCATATTGTTGGACATTTAGGTTGTTTCTATTAGTTGCTATTATTACTAGTACTGTAATGAACATCTTTGAGCACAGGTACCTTCCCTCGAAATAGTTTGATGATGGAATTGCCGGTCAAATAACATAAACATTTTCAGACTTTCAAAACACACTTTCAAAGTAGTACAGTGTAATGAAAATGATACTAATTGTATCAATTTCCTGTTGCTCTTATAATAAATCACCACAAAACGTGGCTTAAAACAACACGATTCCCATTGTACAGTTCAGTAGGAGGGTGAGAAGTCCAAAATGGGCCTCACTGGGCGAAAATCAAGGTGTCAGCAGGGCTGTATTCTTCCCAGAAGGTTCAGGGGAGAATCCATGTCCTTGTCCTTTGCAGCTCTTGGTTGCCACCTGCATCCCTTGGCTCAGAGCCGCTTCCTCCATCATCAAAACCAGCAATGGTGGGTTGAGTCCTTGTCCCATGTCATCACTCTGACCTTCTCTTCTGCCTCCTTCTTCTACATCTAAGGGCCCTTGTGAGTATATTGAGCCCACCCAAATAATCCAGGATAACCTTCTTATTTTAAGGTCAGTTTATTAGCAACCGAATTCCCTCTTCAACCTTGATTCACTCATGCCATGTACCTTAACATATCCACAGGCTCTGAGATTAGGAAATGGACTTCTGTGGGGGGCATTATTCTGCCTCCCATACTTATTTAGACTACAATAAGTGGTAGATAAGACACTATATCATTGCATTCTCTGCTGCATTAGGCATTTATACATTTTTTTTTTTTTTTTTGGCCATGCCATGAGGCTTGCAGGATCTTAGTTCCCCTACAAGGGATCGAATCCAGGCCCCTGGTAGTTAAAGCGCCAGGTCCTAACCACTGGACTGCCAGGGAATTCTCAGGCATTTATACCTTTTTAATCTTTGCCAAATTAGTGGTGAAAAACAGGTTCTACTAGTTGTTATTATTATAACTGAGAGTTTTTCACCATTTATATTTTTTCTCTCTAGAACACACCTTTTCTTTTCTATTATTTTATCTGTCTTTCCCACCTTTACTTTTTAAGTGAGATCTAGGAAAAGCCACCTTAAGGGTGTCTGAGAATAATCCATGACCCAAACCTAAGAGACTAAATACCTGTCACCTCATTTATTTGGCAAGAGGCTCGTCTCAAATCCCAAAGTCCTTCCTTTTCCAGCCCCTAGGTTCTCCCAAACCCCCATTCAACCTCCTGGAAAGACTAGCAGATGTCCTTTAGGAAGCCTGACTCCTGATAATACGTTAACACTTAATATAACACAGGCTTATTCAGGGAACCAGTGGACTCAATCCAAGTGCCACATAGAAAAACCCTTGGAACAATGCTGGCACAACCTTTCTGGAACCTTCCAGACCTCATTAGAGAAAATCCATCATCTCTGCTATAATCTGAATGTGTCTCCCCAAAATTCATAGGTTGAAATCCTAACTCCCAAAGGTGATAGATGGTATTAGTAGGTGGGGCTTAAGTCATGAGGGTGGAACTCTTGTGAATGGGATTAGTGTCCTTATAAAAGAGGATCCAGAGAGCTGCCTAGTTACTTCCACCATGTGAGGTTGCAAGAAATCTATGACCCAGAAGAGGGCCCTCACCCGACCATGCTCCACCCTGGTCTTGTGCATCCAGGCTCCAGAAGTATGAGAAATAGATTTCTGTTGTTTATAAACCACCCGTTCTTTTTTTTTTAATTGAAGTATTGTTGATTTATAATGTGTTAGTTTTAGGTGTAGAGCAAAATGATTCAGATATATATATATATGTGTGTGTGTGTATGTATATATATACACACACATACTCACATAGACACACACACACACATATACATGTATATTCTTTTTCAGACTCTTTTTCCTTATAGGTTATCACAGAATATTAAGTATAGTTCCCTGTGCTATACAGTAGGTCCTTGTTGGTTACCTATTTTATACATAGTAGTGGGTATATGTTAATCCAAATTCCTAATTTCCCCCCTCCTACCCCCTTTTCCCTTGGTAACCATTAGTTTGTTTTCTATGTCTGTGGGTCTGTTTCTATTTTGTACATAAGTTCATCTGTATCTTTTTTTTCTTAGAGTCCACACATAAGTGATATCATGTGATATTTGTCTTTCTCTGACTTACTTCACTTAGTATGATAATCTCTAGGTCCACCCATCTTGCTGCAAATGGCGTTATTTCATTCTTTTTTAAGGCTGAATAGTATTCCATTGTATATCTATATACCACATCTTTTTTATGCATTCATCTTTCAATGGACATTTAGTATAAACCACCCAGACTATGGTATTTTGTTTTAGCAGTCTGAACAGACTAAGGCAGATATCAGTATCGAGACGTAGGGTGCTGATATAACAAATGCTGAAAAATGTGGAAGCAGCTTTGAAACTGGGTAATGGGTGGAGGCTGAAAGAGTGTGGGAGTGATGCTAGAAAAAGCCTCCATGGCCATGAACAGGCTGTGGAAAGCAATTCTGGTGAGAGCTCAGAAGGAGAAGACGAGTGTTGCAGAGAGCCTCCATCGTCTTAGACAATATCCAAGTGATCCTGAACAGGATGTCCCTAGAGGTATAGGTGGTAAAGGCAGCTCAAACAGACTAAGCTGGGGAGGGAGAGAGAATATGAGAGACTGCGGGAATTTCCGGGAGCTAGGCCCCAGGCGGCCAGGGCACTGCACCAAGCTCCCCCTGTCTCTGGGGCATCTCAGAAGCCAAGGGGACCTGTGGTTGGGCTCTTGCTTGCTTCTTGGAGCTCCTCCTTGAGGGCTGAGGAGGAGACGCCTGCCAGGGGCCTGGGGGAGCGGTCACCGACTTCGCACCCTCCCGCTGAGGCTCTCTCCAAATCTGCTTAGCGCTATTTAGGACAGAGGGTGAAGGAGGGCAGCCCAGGGCCCCTCCTTCAGAGGTGGATGATGGCCCAGCTGCAGCAATTTGAACATATCCTCTGGGGTCTTATGAGCCACTCCCATCCCAGGTGACATCTCAAAGTGTGTTCATCGTACTTTGGAAGTAATAACTGCTGTTTCCCCCCAAATCATATTTCCTGTGCCCCTCGGCCCTTCCCTCTTCCATCCTCCTGCAGCAGCTGGAGATGCTGGCCCCGTGCTTTGTGCAAGAGGAAGATCTGAGTAGGATGGACAGAAGGAGTCCCATTTTTTCTGGGGCTTGTTTAGGAAAATGGAAAGAGCGTGAAGACAACTAATGGGGACCAGAGGGAAGGGGTGCATGGTGGGAAGGGGGCTCCAACTGCAGGTGCCTGGGTCTAATGGGGCTCTGAGAGTGGACAGAGGACCGGTTTGGGGGCTTACGTCTAGGGAGGTCTGTGATCATGGCCGTGACAGTTTCGCCAGGCTGGGGTCTGCTGTAGGACAATGGCTACCTCCCAAGTTTGTGGCAGGAGACCTGCTCCGGCCCCCAGTCATCCTCCTGCAGAGGGAGATCTCCTGAGGAAGGACTGGGGTGGAGACACCACCGGGGATAAGTCTGGTTAAATGCTCGAGTGGGGTCAAGCTGGCTTTCCTCAGAGGTGACACGAAATGACCCTCTGAGAACCAGAGTCTGTAGAAATGGGTGCGACGGATGAGAAGCATCCTTGAGACCATTCAGTCCTCATGGTGATCAACCAGGTGCGCACACAGGTGGCAGGTGGAGAATGGACTCCAGGAAACATCACCGGGTCTTCATTTCTAAGAGTTCTCATATCCTCAATGGTCCCTGCCTCCATGACTGTGACAATCCCTCTTTAACTCATGCATTTTTCAACAATTGCTGTAATAATAACACCATTTATGCTTCCCGGATTTGTAACAACCCCTGATTGCTAATGAAACTGCTGCTTTGCTCACTTGCGTGGTAGAGAACCGATGGAGGTGCCGTGTCTTTGGAGTCCTCGGCTCCATAAATGACAGCTACTGCAGAATGTTTGTAAACATGTTAATTTCCTCCTCAGGAAAATGTGGGTTTGGGGTTTCTCTTGATTTGAGACCTGGCTTCTTTGATGGAGTAGTGAGTGGTATATAGCATGTGAGATGTTGAAAACCACTGAGGAATTTCCATCTGCCTGCTCACCGCTTGCGAAGGCTGAGGGCTGCAGGGTTGGGACCAGGTCTCTTCAAGGTGGATGCCTGGCTCATGGTAGGCACACAGCTGAAGTTGTTTAAACTGTAGGACTCAGCCCCTGACCCCTGACTTCCAGCCCCAGTCCTTCCCCAGGAGGGAGGTGATGTTGTGAGCACACCTGGTTGATCACCATGAGGACTGAATGGTCTCAAGGATGCTTCTCATCCATCGCACCCATTTCTACAGACTCTGGTTCTCAGAGGGTCATTTCGTGTCACCTCTGAGGAAAGCCAGCTTGACCCCACTCGAGCATTTAACCAGACTTATCCCCGGTGGTGTCTCCACCCCAGTCCTTCCTCAGGAGATCTCCCTCTGCAGGAGGATGACTGGGGGCCGGAGCAGGTCTCCTGCCACAAACTTGGGAGGTAGCCATTGTCCTACAGCAGACCCCAGCCTGGCGAAACTGTCACGGCCATGACCACAGACCTCCCTAGATGTAAGCCCCCAAACCAGTCCTTTGTCCATTCTCAGAGCCCCCTTAGACCCAGGGGTCTAATGTATCTTTGGAAGAGCCCAGAGAGTAAATGGCCACTGCTTCTGAGGGACTACCTACACCGGATGTGGATGTGGATGTACCCAGGGACCTGAGCACCCAGCTCTCCTAGCTTGTGCAGCAGAGATCCCACTGCTTCTGTCTTCTCAGGCATCAGACTCTATCTTAGTCTGTTCAGGCTGCTGTAACAAAAATATCATATACTGTGTGGTTTAAATTACAAACACTTGTTTCTCGTGGTTCTCGAGGCTGGGAAGTTCAAGATCGAGGTGCTGGAAGATTTGGTGTCTGTTGAGGACCTGTTTCCTGGTTCATAGATGGCTGTCTTCTGGCTGTGTCCTCACCTGGTGGAAAGGGTGAGGGAGCTCTCTGAGTCCTTTTTAATAAAGGCACTAAATTCATTCATGAGGGCGCCACCCTTGTGACCTAGTCACCTCCTAAAGGTACCACACCACCTAATACCATCACCTAGGGGGTTAGGTTTCAATAAATGCATTTTGGGGTGACACAGACGTTTCAGTCCATAGCAGATTCCATTGCCTCCCTTTCCAACTCCTCTTTCCCAAAGTCCCCCTCTGCACATCAGGATGAGGTCCAACCTGCCCCTGTTCTGGTCCAGCCCAGGGTTCACTTTCTCTTACATCCTGGGGATCTATTCTGAGTTTGGGGTCATATGAGTGATACAGGTGACTTGGAGGCTTTTCAACCTGGAGACTAGCTTGCAGGTATCAGCAGAGCAACAGTGAAGAGGGAAAGCCTAGATGTGGCAGAGGGGAAACCTCATGCAACTGCTGGAAAGTTATTTTACGAAAATATTTCCTTGCTATTAAAAAAGGATGGAACCCCTTTGAAAGGCATTCACCTGGAGATTCTTGAGAGCCTCTTCTCTTGCTTCATGGTCCATTTGGAGAGATCTCTCACTGCCATGGCCAAAGGTATGCTCTTAACCAGTGTGTGCTGGACCTGACTCTTATGGGTCACAACAGCTGATTGTACACATCTCTGCATTCAGGGGTGTCAGACTGAGAGTATTAACACCATAGACATCTGCAAACACCACAAATCTGCCCCCGCACCCAGAGCCAGCACACCATGCTTCTAACTGACCTCCACTTACCCGTCTTGCTGTGCTAACCAGTGGTCTTCCTTTCCTCTGTAAAACCCGCTGACCAATGCCCTCGTCCCGCCGAGGCTCACAGCTGTTCCAATCAGGGAAACTGGATGCTTACCAAGAGTCAATTACCCTTGTCCCAAACCTGTTCATGCAAAACTTATTTGTTATAGCAATTACAAAATTAGGTAAATATTGCAGTACTGATGGCATATGAGTAGGAAGGTAATAGAGTTGTCATTTCCATGGAAATTAAGTCGAGTGCTTGGGAAAGACTTAATAAAGGCAAATTGCTTATAAACTGCTGTCACATTGAGTGCAGGCAAAGCAACTGTGCAATTTGGGGAAGGATTATACAAACGGGGAAGAATTCACTTCAAAGTGTCTTCAGTTCTTGTTCTACTTCAAGTGAATAGAACAGGAGATTTGGAATTCAAGTGGAACTCAAGTAGTGAGGATGTACCCAAAGAATGGATGCATATTTATACATTTTTAAGTTAAAATAGGATATTGCACGTGTGCTTGTATCATTCTGTTGCGATTCCATACTCTAGCCCACTTCTTGGTGATGCTGAGCCGTCAGTCCCGATCTTGCTGGCTAAGAGGCTTCTGTTGTGACCTGTGCCACCCGATCATCTCAGCCACACTGTGGCTTTATCTTAGGCAAAGATTCAGCCTTTTATTCTTAGCTCTGCCACCTTGAGGGTTTCTCCTTGTCAATTACAAGGTTCAACCTGAGACTGCTTTGTCTTCCATCCACGGCTTCTCTACTTGCAGCCAGTTCATTCTTCCCTTGTGGACTGATCACCCTCTTGTTCTGCCCTCCCGCCCACCACCTGCCCCGACCCCCGCCTCTGCTCAGGGAGCTTCTGCTGTACAGCCCTTCCCCCACCCTCCAAGCATGTTGGCGTCTTACTCATTCTTCCAAACTCAGCTCTAGCATCATTTTCTCCAACTTGTTCTGATCGACTGACTGGAAGTAGTCTCACCATCCTCGACATTCTCAGATAATTTTATCCATGTCTTGTTCATGAGTTGGATGGCTTCTTATGGAAAGTTAACTATTTACACCCTAAGACTGGGGATCTGAAGGGGACTTCAGAGATCCTGGAATCCACCACCCTAATCTTGTAGATGAGAAAACAGGGCCAGAGCCCTGACATGAGTGGTTCTAAGTGGTACATGCAGTTAGTAATAATAGAGTGACACTGAATATGTGAATGTCCCACCTAGAGCGTGGTGCGCACTGTCCTCCATTCGATGTGCTTTGCCCATTGTAGGTGTTCCTACATGTTTTTTCTTCAAGATGAGATTTATTTGATTAAAGTCCCCCTTATTAAATATGTCCAGATTGGAAAGAACTATATATTTATTGGAGAGAATTTGGAAGATACAAAATGATGCGAAGAAGAAGATAAGTACCACCCTTGGTCTTGCTATACAGAGATGAGGATTTTTAACATTTAGGGTCATTTCCTTCCGATTGGGTGGAAGGAAAAGGAAAGCAAACAAACCAGTCTTATGCTTGGAAAAAATGCTTGAAGGAAGAAGTGCTTTTTGGGTGAGCAAAAGAAGTGAAGCATTACAGATGGTATCTCTGGTGCCTATCCAACCACCCATCAACTCACAAAACAAGAATCTGGTGGGGCAGACCCTCTGCTCGACACAAGGGGTTCAGAGATGAATTACATATTGTGGGTTCCTGCCCTTGAACATTTCAGAAGCTAGTGGAGGAACCAGACATATAAACAGAGAGTCACAACGCAGGCTGACAATGGAGAGATGAGTGATTTTAATGCAGGATGTAATTACACGCAACGTTACGTGACATGGATTTTATGGCCTGTGATATTGGGCTGTGGTGGTTTATAATTTCTGTTATCAAACTGAAAGCCACATAACAATGACCAGGGAAACTTTCTTTAAAGGTGATTGTTCATAAAGAGGAAATCATTGAAATTTCACAAACCAGTAATTACAAAAGCAGGAAAGGTTACCATGGTGTATTTTATAACTGTAATCAAAAAAAATTACAGGGGGATTTAAAAAATGTTCCATTAATTAACTCCATTAAAGGTTACTGTTTGAGATGAAAGATAGATCAACTAAAAATCACACTTAATGAGAAGTTTAAGGGATTTGAAATTGGTAAGTCAGGCAGGCTCTGGAATCAAGCCCTTCTTGTCTCGGTTGGTGTTTACATTGTTTGACCACATAATGACAGTTACTTTCGTCGTTGTTGTTATCATCATATGCTACGGCCTCTTGTTATTAAGAAGGATATTTTGCATTATTGAACTATTCTAAGGTTTCGGCTCTTCTTCCATTAGTTTTGTTTTTTTAATATATATAAATTTATTTATTAATTTATCTATTTTTGGCTGCATTGGGTCTTCGTTGTTGCTCACGGGCTTTCTCTAGTTGTGGCGAGCGGGGGCTACTCTTCACTGCAGTGCGCAGGCTTCTCATTGCGGTGGCTTCTCTTGTTGCGGAGCGCAGGCTCTAGGCACACGGGCTTCAGTAGCTCAGTAGTTGTGGCGCACGGGCTCAGTAGTTGTGGTGCACGGGCTTAGTTGCTCCGCAGCATGTGAGAATCTTCCTGGACCAAGGCTCGAACCCGTGTGCCCTGTATTGGCAGGCGGATTCTTAACCACTGCGCCACCAGGGAAGTCCCCATTAGTCTTGTTTTTATTTGAACCCGTCAGGTCAGTTTTTTCCTGAGCTTGATGCCTTTTGCCATGTGGATTAGTTGGGGCACTGTCTGAGGGAGGCTGTCAGCGTGATGGAAGTGGATAGAGGCAAGAAATGTGAGAGAAAGCAGACAACAGGGGAGCATGGTCTCCCAAGACGGTGCAGCTTCAAATGCCGCCTGGCTTCTGAGGCTGGTAAGTGAGTCATTGGTCTCACTGTGTATCCCCCAGGCACCACGAGTGTGTTTCTGTTTCAGCAGAGGTGGCCTGGAATAGCTCTTGCTCTGTACATGAAGGTCTCCCCCTTTTTTGGAGAACAGCAGTGATTTGTTCCTGGGTGGGGAATGCAACTCTGCCCAGCAAGATGGCTGGCCAATGAACTGTGTTTCTGGTGCCTTGACTGTGGGCATGTACTTTCCGATTCTGGGCCTCAGTTTTCTCTTCTGTAAAATGGCAGGATTGGATAAGATGACATTTCTGGCTTTTTCCAGCTCTAACACCCTGTGAAACCACTCTGGGCTTGGCCATGTCTTAGAAGGGGTGCTCTGGGGCATGGTGGGACCCCTTCCCCCCAGCCTCTTGGCCCTGAGGAGTGCCCACTGTTCACTCTCTTACCCCGTTGCCCACCCAAATCCATCTCCTGCCCCTCCCTGCGGCCCCCGTGCCGCTTGTCCACAGCGCTCCACATTTCACACCATTAATGGCTGTTTCTTCCTCCTTCATTGGACAATAGTGCTTTGATTGTCCCCAAGGGACCCAGACTTGACTGATACACAAGAGGCTTTACTCCTTCTTCTTACTGGGTTCATCCCAATGGCAACCCACGGGGTTCTCTGCTACCCTTCTTACTGAAGTAGAGGTAGAAGCTCAGTTTCAACTGTCAACAGGAAATCTGCTGTCCTAAGGAGTTTAAATCCTATCCTGTGATAAGTGGGAAACCATTGAAGGCTTTAAACGAGAGGAGTGACACGACCAGAATTGTATAATGGAAGGAATTCTGACAGTCACTTAGAGCAAGAGGTAAGGATCAGCAAATATTTTCTGTAAAGACCCAGATTGTAAATATTTCCAGCTGTCTTGAATAAGTTTTGGGGTCCGAACGATCCTTTGCTCAAGGAAAACCATCAACCTGTAGCTTTAGGTTAAAAGTCTAGACAGCATCAACCCTCTTTGGGAATGAATTTGCTTGAGACAGAGTGACTTCCTGGACCTAAACTGCTCTGTTTGATTTGAAAAGCTTTGTCTGTGTCATAGGCAGAGGGGCCCTCCTCCGGATTTTCTCCTTCAGAGAACTGTTACATTGGTAATTAAGGTTTGAGCCACATTTCTGATTAGATAATCTTGCTTACTTGTAAGAAGATGTGGACCCTTTTAGGGGTGTGTATGGGGCAGAGAGCAATGGGAGAGGCTTGATCCATGGTTATCCGTGAGATTGCAGAGACTCTCTCCAGAAGCCGAGGCCAGATTCCATGAGGAACTGTGTGAGATTCTGGGTGAGCCGTGCTGCTTCAGGACCCAGATGACAGAGTGAAGCTTATGGTCATTGGGGCAGTTGTTCTTCCGGATCCTAGCGTTTGGGAGAACGGGAGCTGGTGTCTGGGGCCCTCTCAAGGAGGACTTCCTCATACAGGCAGTGGAGGGGAGGACTGATGCAGACATCAGGTACAAGAACTGGAACTGACTCTCCCCAGGCATCAAACGTAACACCCCGGGTCTCTCAAAAAAACCTCAAGGGGCATGCACAGGAAGCCCTTGAGACCTGCAGGGACAGGTAGGGCTCCACGTCATTATTTGGGCATTAATGGAAGTGTGACCTCAACTCGCAATCACAGGTTTTGGAGATCGAAACACATCCATGGACTTGGAAGAAATGACCCCAGGATAGGACATATTCCATATCACAAATGTTGAATCCAGGAAGATAAAAAACTGCACCTATAGCTTGGGGTGCTCCCTGTTGTTCCCCCACCCCCTGCCCCCAAAAGGCTCATTTCTTTAAGACTCTTGCACAATAGCTGGCAATGCAAATTGGGAAAACACCTGCACTCTACAAGTCAAAGAGGATCTGATCAGTCCAAAGGAATGAAGAGAAGGGAGAAGCGCATCCTTTTCTGATGGTAGCGAGACACTTCTAGGGGCCTTTTCCTTCTCCCTCCAGCACGGATCAACAGGTCTTCCACCGCATCATCGCAGCTGAGATGCTGGCTCAGAGGCCTTCATAATTTGATCACACAATTACCAGGAGAGAAGGGTCGGTGCTTTATGGTTGCCTGCTTCACGGGCCTCCTTTCAATTGCTGTGTAGAGCTGGGTCATAATGGAAAATGGGCACCATGCCATCCGTCTGAGAGATCTTTGAAGATGAGGCTCTCTGGGCTGCTTTCCTGATTGATTTTTTGAGTGATGTTGTCACACTAGCCTTTGAGACCCTCACATTCCTCTAGATTTACCTCCTTGGAGAGTAAATGAACTTCAAAGGATGCCTGGTTCTGGTTCATGCCTCAGTCCAGCCCTTTGGTTTGGGCTCTTCCCCCATCCAAACCAAGGGCTTCCAGGGTGAGAGGGGCTGCAGGGCTCAGCGGATCTGGGTGAGGGTGCCTGGGCAGTGCCCTCTTCCACACCGTGACTGGCGGGGTTCCCTCCTTTGGCTGGATCTACAGTCTCCCCTTCTTCCTCCCAGCTTCCTGCTTGCAGCTCCTGCCACTGCCAGTTCAGTGGAAGAAAAAGTGCTCCGGGATGCAGGAGGTCTGCTCTTCCGCTCTGGGTGCTCCAGGGCGGCAGACCCTGTGAGAACTCCCAAACCTGCTCAGAAGGCCTTTCGGAGGGGCACCTGTATTCAGTGTCTGCAGAGAAAGGCCAGTAGGCTCCACGTCTAGCCCCCTTCTCGCTGCATGCCCCACCTGGAGTACGCTCGCTCTCTTTCAACCCACGTGGATACTCCAATCAAGTATTCATTTCCGGGTCCAGCCGGGAGCTCTGGCTGTGAAAGATGCAGCATCCTGCTGCTTTGCCTCTGAACTCATTCTCTCTCTCTCAGGCCATGGCAACAGCCTCCTGACTGCTCTCTGCTCCAGTCTTGTCCCCTCCAGGGCACACTTGTCACCGCCGTCTGCAGAGCTGCTAAGTCCCCCGACTCCAGGGGCCTGTTCACATTATGAGCTGTGGAGTTTTGGGGGCACCACTGACCTCGGATGCGATGTGATAGGTGCTCTCTGGAGCCAGGACTCCTCCATTAAGTCCTTACAAGGGCTCCCCGATGTTTGCAAGACTCAACCCAAGATCCTTAGCTTGTGACATGAAGTATCCCAGACCTGACTCTTGCTGCCTCTCCAGCATCTCCCACTTTGCCAGCACCCTCAAGCTGTATCCTTCAACCATCCCAAATTCTTCGTAACTTCCACACACCGACAGCCCGGGTTGCTCTCTTCCGCCCTGTGCATTTGCAACCATCCCTCCATCCCTCAAGACCCAGTATCACCTCCTCCTCCTTTCCTTACTGTCCTCCAAGCCTTCACTCTGAGCCCTGTGCCTCTGAAGCTGTACTGCCAGTACATGCTTACAGCCTGTTCTCTACTGGACACTGACGTCCTGTGGGAGGAGACTGTCTCATCCATCACTGTGTCTAGCACCATATATGACCCAGAGTCAGCACAGAATGGATATCTGAGGAGGAAATGAATGAAATACACAACAGCCCGAGGCCTTCAGGACCTTAGAGTCCACCTGGGGAGACATCACACACCTGGAGAGACATTACTCACCTGGAGAGATACTGTGATAGGACGGTTGTGGGCCGTGCTGTGAGCTGTGGGCACTAAGGTTACTCACAAAGGGAAGGGTGTAGACAGGAGTATTCAGGGATTATTTCTAGAGCTTAAAGGAGCCTCAGGGATCACTTATCTCTATTGCCTCATCCACAGATGAAGAACTTGACGTTCAGAGAGAGAAAGAGACCGCCTGAGGTTATTTTGAGCGTTGGCTGCCAAGCGAGTAATAACATCTAAGCCCCTTGATTCCCAGTACAGGATTTATACAGAAAAACTCATCAAGCTGGAGCTAGCAGGCATTTTGATGTTTTCCTGTAAATAATTTAGGGGGAGGGGTATAAAACAAAACAGAATTTCATTACTAAATATTGATGCCGTAGCTGCTACTTAGAGAAGATTGCCTATGATGTTTTCAATTAGATTCTCTTTATCTGCCTTGAGAAGCCTTTTTTTTTTTTTTAAAGGACAGGATTGTAGTGCATTATTAACACTGACAGCTCCAGTATTCACATTGTGTTTCGGAAGGAATCAGGGGGAGATACTGATCTATCAACATAATCCCCGCAAGGAGCACTGTGCAGATTTCAGATGAGACCAGCAGGAATTGCTGTCTTGGCGTTCCAGCAGAAACATCCTCATGTGTTTCCAAAAGGGTGTTCCGTCCATTGGTGCTTCCTGGGCACCGATGCTGCCAGAACGTGGCGGAATGGGGCTGGAGGGTGGTGGGTGGAGAGCCCAGCTCTGATAAGGAGAGAGGGTGGATTGCAGCTGGAGGGGCCAGCAAAGGCTGTCTCTGAAAAGGAACTCCAGGGATCAGGACATCTTGGACTCACAAGGCTGCCAAGGAAAGCAACATCTAATACTTCGAATGCTTGCGACACGATCAGCCCTGTGCTCAGGGCTCAGCTAGCATTTTCTTATTTCTCACCACAATCCTGCAAACTAAGTGTCATTATGATTCCCTGGTACTGGCAGAGTTCTAAGATGGCCCCAAGATCCCTGTTTCCTGGTGTACCCACCCTGTGTAATCCCTGGGACTGTGAATGTGATGGATTTCATTCTCCTGATTAGATATGTTATATCAGGGTGGGGCAGATTAATCACATGAGCACATTAAAAGTTTGAAAACAAACCTGGGTCTAGAGGATAGAGACAGAGGAAGTTAGAGATACAGAGTGTGAGAGGGAGCCCATGTGGGGAAATTTCTGCTGCCTTTGAAGATGGAAGGACCACATGGTAAGAAGCTAAACAAATCCTCTAATAGCTGAGAGGGACCCCTGGCTGGGAGCTGAAAGGATGATGGGGACTTCAGGCTTGGAGCAGCAAAGAACTGAATATGCCAACAATCTGAATGAGTTTGGAGGTTGACCTTGAGCTCAAAAATGAAAACGTAGCTGGTGACCCCTTAATTTTGGTTTTGTGACACCTGGAGCAGAGATGCCAGCCATGCCATGCCTGGACTTCCCACCTACAGAGCCGTGAGACAATGGGTCTGTCTTCAGCCACTAAGTGTGGGGTCATTTGTTACACAGCCAGAGAAAACCAGTTTACAGATGAAGAACTGAGGCTGGAAAGATGCGGTTGCCCAGGCTTACAAACCTGGGGTGGGAAAGAGCTGGGATTTGAACCCAGGACAACTGACTTCTAAGTGAATGTTCTTAAACACTTCCAAGTGCTTCCCAACCCAACATGCGGGGGCTTGTTCAAATGAGATTTGGCATAGCCTCTGGGTGTAGTGGCTGCCTTCCTTCCCTCGTTTATGAACCGCGGTCTTAGAGGGCTCCTGAAACTAACGATGGTGTGTGTGCTAGGTGGAAACCCCACCTTCCCACATAGCGATGGGCTTCGTTGTGCTGTCCAACACTGTACTGAAAAGATAAGGCCGGTGGAAACAGCCCAGCAGAGAAGAGCTTCCGCGCAGAGACCGTGTTCCTGCAGCAGCTGTGACAGGGGGTGGCTGAAGCAGTGGGCCACGAGAGAGCTGTGTCTCAGAAAAGCCTGGAAACATCCCGCAGCCAGCGGGTTCTCAAGCCTGATCCTGCATTAGGACAACCTAGAGAGCTTTAAAAAATCCTCATGCCCAGACCACACTCCAGATGAATTCACTTCAAATCTCTGTGAGTAGTGCCAGGACAGCAATACCTTTAAAATTTCCCCAGGTGATTGCAGTGTGTAGCCAAGGTTAAGCATGACTGACTCACAAGGTCAACCTGGGGGTCAGAGGGCAGGACATCAAGGAGAGACATGGGTGTTCTTTAGGACTTGTGTTGTTCCTGTGCTGGTCTGCTGGCTCTGATGTTATTTCCCAAACCTTTAATCACTGTGCTCACTTTGTTACTCCAGGTGAATTGTGTTTAAAATTCTGGGTGTGGTCAGAGCAGTGACTCCAAAGGCCCACAGAGCTGCCAGCGTTGGGCTGTCAGGACCCACACTCTAGGTAGATCCCCGTGGTTCAGGGATGCAGAGAGTGGGGGTCCTCCGACTTGAGCACATCACAGACACCTGGAAGCCTTGTTGAAACACGGACTCCTGGCCCCATCTCTACCGTGTCTGAGGCATCCAGTCTGGTTGGGACCCAAGGGTTTGCGTTTTGAACAAATTTCTAAGTGACAGGTGACACTGCTGCTGGTCTGGGGACCATGTGCTATTTGGAGTTCAAGGACGTGGACTTGAAACCAGATGTTTACTAGTGTGAGGCCACAGAGACATCCCAAGATGTGTTTCCATCCATCTTCTGCTGAATGAGTCTGATGGCGGCATGTACGGCAAGACAGCCCTGCAGGCGCCTGGCATGAATGAGCCCCCAATACATGTTAACTGTTCCTTCAGTTGGTGCTTCTGGTGGCAGGTTTTTCAGAGACTCACTGATAACACTTTGAGAAAAGAATAAAGAAAAAATAAAGAAATGTATGGGCTGACTGAGCTGGGCATAGACCGTATCTGCTTTGGGTACTGGACTCTGACGCCAGCTGCGTCAGGCATCTCTCTCTTTCTCTCTCGTCTCCATCTTTCTGCTTTACTTTCAGGGAGGGTCTCCTTGCTTGGTGACAAAGATGCCCTGGCAGTTCCAGCTTGCTCTCCTCTTTACAGCCATGTCCATTCTGCATTCTAAGAAACAGAGCCGTTTCTTCCTGGGATCCATGTGAAGCTGGATTTTTCTAGAGTTTGGAGAGTCTGCTTGCTAGTTTTTGAAAATGAGCATTGCAGGTGCCCACCTGCAGGCACCTGAAGCCTCCCCTGTTATTACTGCCATTTTCAATAATGAGAGACACCATATGAGGGGCATTTGCCACGTGTTTCACATCGGCTTGTCTTTCACATGTACCACCTGCCTGGATCCTCCATCATTATCCTTTTCTTAGAAAAAGACACATTTTCTGAGAACATTTGAGCATTAGATGACCCAAGTAACATTCCCAATAATTAAGTAACATGCTCACTTTCACGAATAAGCAAATGCTCAAAGTGCCCAATGTTACAGAGTTCCAACAGGTTGGGAACTAGTGAAGAACTAGTGAAGTCATTTGGATTTTGCAGGGTGTCCTTGGTTGCCTTTAAGAGAGCATTTCAAAATAGTGTTTGGAAAGAAGGTCTGTTATAGGGAGTTAGGAAGTGGGTAGAAGCTAAAGGTAGAGGAATAGACAACATGCTTGAAGTATTTTGTAACGCGTGAAGAAAGATGATTGGCTGAGAACCAGAAGGGCGAAGGGAAAGATGATTTTCCAAAAGTTCGTGTGAGGTAAGGTCTAATCAAGCCTCCTTTGCCATGCCTGGCACAAAGTATGTTTTAATTAATGTGACTTCCTTGAAAGTGGGGGAGAATCGATCATATTGGAAAGCAGAAGAGGGTCCTTGTTGAAAGGAAAAGATCCAAGATATTGAAAAAGGAAATAATTGAGGAAGAATAGATCAAAATAGGATAGGATGGATGCAGTTTTGAGTATTGGTAGAGAAGGCAACTTTAAAGCACAAAGAAAATTCTCTGAACTGGATGGAAGAAAGAAAGGGAAGGGAAGGAAGGTAATGTTTTTGAGGACTTCTTTCATGCTAAGTGTTTTATAGACATCATCTTCACAGCAATACAATGAGGGGGACTGCGTACATTTTACAGGTAGAAAAACTGTAGTTCAGAAGGGTCAGGAAATGTGCATAAGAACAAAGGACACAGCCAGGCTCTGAATCCTTGTGTGCTAGGCCAGTGAAACCCAAGGTCTTTTCACTGTACCACAGTGTATGAGAAGTTTGCCACAGAACAGTCCCTTGCCACATGAGCACTGAGGACCTGGAGAGTTCCGATGGCTACACACTTTATCATTCAAACCTTTGAGAGTGAAAGTGGGGGAACAGTAATATTAATGATGCTGGCACTGTGGGTTACTACCCTGGGCAGTCTGGGATGAACGATGAGCCAGTGATAGGATTCTTTATGTTGGATGCCTTCTCCCTTTTCAAGACGTCTCTTAAGACAGAGGAGTTTTTAGGAAGAACAGTGTTTGGGTAGTAAGCTGAGAAGACGAAGAGGGCTAAGTGTGATGGTTAATTTCATGTGTCAGCCTGACTTGGCTAAGGGATGCCCAGATGGCTGACAAAACATTATTTGTAGGTATATCTGTGAGGGTGTTTCAGAAAGAGATTAGCATTTAAGTTGGTAGACATCAGAAGGTGGGACTTCTCAGCCTCCATGATTGCGTGAGCCAATCCCTTATGATACATCCCCTTCAATATAACTCTCTATATCCTACTGGTTCTATTTCTCTAGAGAACACTGACTATACATTAAATTAAGAACAGAGTCCATCCCACTGCCTTGCCCCCTAGCATGTAAATAGAGCTGTGGGGAGTGCTGGCGGGATAAATATCAAAACTGCAGCCAGTCCTGGGTCGGGCAGAAGCTTTGATGCTATTAACCATTGCTTCTAGAAAAGGGATTGAATGAAGGTCTTAGGACAGGGAAGGGGTAGGAGGGTGAAGGGGTGGCTGAGGAGGCAGCTGAGCCAACGATGACATGATCTACCATTTCTCCCATGAAATGCCTTTTTTTGCCTCCATTTCTCTGTAAGTAGTGTTACTGGATGACACTCTGTAATGCTTTGTATACAATAAAACGTCCATTAACCAATCGCTCAGGGGAATGGGAGCGTTGTGGTTAATTGAATTATCTGATTAACTGAGAGTTAATTAACCAGAAACCCTTCGTAATTCCAAGCCATGCTGCGAATATTCCAACACATCTAAGTCTTCTACCAGGGTTCAGAAGGGAAAGAAGGTCAAGGAAGAAGGGACATGAAACCAGCTTTAACGGAGGATCCAATGTGCATTTGGTACTTTACAGAAATACTATTACCTGGTTGAATCCTTGTAACTGTTATACGAAGCCAACATTACCATCCCATTTCATAGACAAGAAAATCTGAAAGTATCTTAACCACCACTGAACGTTGCTTTGCTGACTGAGAACACAGACGGGTCTCAGAGGCACCTCTGGGATATCAGTGCTAGAAGCAGACCTAGTGCGGGTTTTGGAGTTTGTCAGCCCCACTTATAAACCCTGGTCCTGACCCCAACTAGCTGTGTGACCTTGACTAAGTGGAGGGAACCGCAGGCACGTGTTCTGAGAAAATCAAACTGGGTTCAAATTGTTACTCCACCTTTTTCCAGGTGGTGTGATCTTCAGCCACCAACTTGCCCCCTTTGCTTCTCAGCTTCTTCATCTGCAAAATGTGCCATCACCTCGCTTGCAGGGCTGCTGGGGGCCGGAGATGGGTCGTACATGAACCGTAGCTGTGCTTTCTATCATCCACATGGCCCATGGTCACGGTCGCGTTAGGGGAGCAGAGATGGACGAAGAGAAAGATGCAGTAGAGAGACCTCCATCTCAGGACGATCCCTGATGCTTCCTTTATATTCAATCTCTGAGGCTAATCTTACTCTCTTGTTCTTTCTTTCTTGCTCCTCAAAATATGATGTGAAAAACCCGTTCCTGAAGGTGAATATTTGCTAACTCAGATTTTACTGCATTGGCACCTCCGACAAAAGGGAACACAGTGGGGCCAGCGGGCATTGTTACCTACTAAAGCAAGCATTATTCTGGAGAAGTCACCAGCCTCTGTTGCCATCGTATTTTTAGGGAATGAAAAGAACAGTTCTTTTCGCTCAGACTGCTAGATTTACATTGCTTTCATTTAGCAAGTGAATAATTGATAAGCTGGGGCATATTAACATTGAACAAAAGAGCCCAATGATACAAGGGTCCTGGGAAGGCTGCCTAAATCAATATACACTCATGAATTTTGAGTGCAAAAGGTTGAACTGAGAAAGAACACAGATTTAGACCCCCATGAATATTTGAAATACATTCTGCTCACGAGAGGCTCACAAGAGCCCAAATGTTAACTGAAGGGGCTTCAGAGAAATGGCTTCTAAACAAATTTGAAAGCAAGAGATTTTCTCCTCCAAAGATTTCACGAGAAAAATCAATCATCTTTGTTGTTTCTGCTGTCAGAAGGCATCTATTAAAAATCTAATTAGAGTATTTTTACCAATTAAACATACCAGTGCAACACTTGTCTGACTCAATGTCTGTAATTGCTAGAAAAGCAAATGTATCGCCCTCTGTGATCAACCCAGATATGGTAAAATGTTCCAGCCACTCCTGCAAACTCCATCCTCCCCAGGCAGGAGCCAGCCTTAAAATTTGATTAATCTAAACATTTTGTAAGTTGTCAAAAGAGTTTTCTTGCCTGATGGCTCATGGTCACCCAAAGTGCCAGCCTGACCGAGGCCAAAATAACATCATCATTCACAATTTGCTTTTGAAATGCCTCCTGCTAGGCCCCAATTGTAGCGATCAAAGCTGGAAATTTTAAACCAAGTAGGAAAATGCTTCCAATCTCAATGAGTCCTCGAACCCAGCGTCCTGCTGGAAAGTCATCTATAGTCTCTGAAACCCTGGGCATGCTGCTATGACCATTGAAGATGTTTGAATATTCTAATATATTCTGATATTCTAATGACAGTCAAGGAAACCATTCTCTGTGGGTAAGGGAATCACTTTTTAGAAGTCATGAAATAGAGTCTCACAACTGGAAGGGGCCTGCCTGAGTGATCACTTCATCAAGCCTCCCACAGAAAATAGCAATTCCTCCAGCCGGACTCAGGCTCTGCTTGCATACCCCTCATACTCACCACCTTGTGAGGCAGCGCGCTCCATCCCGAGACACCTCTGACTTTCAGAAGGAGACTTCTTAGGTTGAGCTGTGTATAACCTGCCTTCTTAAAACTTAGGTCCAAGAAGGTGACTCCTAAACCTCATGGATGCAATTTTCTGAGCACTGTCTGACACAGAACTGGATTGCCAATGCCGCTCTACTCCCATGAAGCAGTTAATTTGAAGGATAACTCAGAGCATGTGCTCATTACTGGGTCTTAAAGGCTAAAAGAAAAATTTGGCCCCTCCACAGTACAGATGGTATTTGCTCTTTTCCCTGGAATTCTCGTGGTATATATCTTAATTAATGAGTTAATGAAATTTTTCAGCTGAGTGGCCCTAAGGACAACTTATCTTTGAAAACTCCCCTTCTGCCTGTACACATGGTTTCTCTGTTTTCCCTCCAATACCCTAATTAACAAGCAAAGGAAGGTCAAGGCTACAGCTCCTAGACTTGCTGGAAAGGTCTGAGATTCTTGATGGGAAGTTACATGGAAAGATTAAAAAATTCCTGTCCCCAAATTTTGAGAAGCTTTTCTAACGAGGGCCAGGAACGTTAGAGTATGATTTGTCCCATCGTGAGAGCAATCACCATGGCTTGGGCCTCTGTAATCCCCCTTTTAAGTAACCATCTGCTATTCTTACCTGGAGAAAAGAGAGAAGTTGCTGCCGTAGAAAAAATACAATCTACTGAGTCAAGCAGATCAGAGGTTTATTTATGGCTGTACCCATTTCTAGCTGTGACAACTTGGGTGAGTTGCTAAAGCTTTTTGAAGGGGAGTTTCCTGTACTGTACAACTGGGATAAAAATTCCTAGCTCACAGGGTTATTATTATAAAGATAAAGTGAGATAATCAAATGATTTACCGTGGTGTATCAGTTAGCTAACGCTATGCAACAAAGTACCCCAAACTCAGGAGCTTAAGAAAAAAAAAAAGCATATATTATTGCTCATAAGTCTGTATGTCAGCTGAGAAACCTGTTAGTTTGGGGCCAGGCCTGGCTGATCTTGGCTGGGTTGGCTCATGTGTCTGTGCTGAGCTGGTAGATGGGCTGAGGATTGGCTATCTCAGATGGTCTCATTTACATGCTGGCAGTTGGCTGGTGGGCAGCTGGAGTTATTGGATGTCTCAGGACCCAGCAGGCTGGCTTGGGCTTATTCACATGGCCAGGGCCCAAAAGAACAGCAGAAGCATGCGTAGCTTTTGAAACTGGCACCATGTCACATTCTGTTGGCCAGTAGAGCCCACCTCTTGATAGGAGGGGCTTTCAAGTGACACTGCGAAGAGCAGCCACTCTTGCAATGAATCTGTCCCATATAGTATCTGGTGCAAGCACTCTGAGCACAGCAGCTATTCAGGACAGATTTCCCAGGCTGCACATCACAAGGACTGATCTTGTCTGTAGCCTCTTAGTGGAAGCATTTAAAAACTGTCCATTAGCAATGTCGTATCTTAATCATTTTGTTGTTAACATCAGTAATATCTCATAGTTATAATTTTACTAGAATCCATGAAGTTGGGGGGGGCGGTTCCTGCTGGATCAAAGCCACTCATGGTAGAATCTGGACAAGTCTGTAGGTCACCCTGAGTGCAGAGTGGGGAGAGCTCCTGGTCAGATCTGCATCAGCTCTTGCAAAGTAGAAATCCTGGGGTTCGGAACCCAGCTGCTCTTGAACTGGGAAGAACCCACTGTCGTCTTCACCCCAGCAAGAGGAAGGGCACGCACGGCTGAGTGTTCCTGTGCTCCGGACCTGGCGTCAGGCTCCTTCCGTTGAATCCTTACCTGCACTCTGCAGCTTCTCCATCATTCTCCTCATTTACCACTGCTGAAGCTGAGGCTTGGAAAACTAGGGTGATTTATAAAGGACAGAGCTGGAGCTGAACTCAGGGTAACGCAGCTTGGAACCCTCACTTGTTCCTTCACACCTCACTGCCCCTGAGGTCAGTGGCAACAAAAACATGACAAAGAAGGAAGAGAAGCAGTTTTTGTGAATGGTCATCACGTGTTGGGCACAGGTACCTTACATCATTATCACTTATCATCCTGACTGTCCTACTTCTTTTAACCCTGTTTTACAGATGAAGACAAACAGGTTCAGAGAGGTTATGTAGCCTGCCCAAGGTTGTACAGCCAGGAAGTGGCAGGGCTGAGATGAACGAATAGGGCTGATTCCTCACCACCACTTTGCTGCAAGACCATCTTTGAACAACAAGAGAAAGAGGAAGCTCTCTGTTTATGAACCCATCACCCCTTAGAATACAAGCTAATCCCTCTCTTAGGAAAAAGTCCCTGTAACAGTCTAATAATCCCTGGGAAATGGCAGGCGCTCTGGGGTGTGGGTATTGGCTGATTAACGGGATGCTGCCATCAGTGGAGACCCAGGGACCCCCTGGGCTGATTCCAGTTGCCCCGAGATGGGGCAGACTGGATGAAAGCAGTCACCCTGCATCTTTAATCCAGGAGGACTCAGAAAGAAAGCACAGGGACAGATGAACCGGGCCTGTGGAATTGTTCTTGTCCCTGCGATGCCCTCTGATTCCCAGGCAGAGGCTGGGGTGGTGGTGGTGAGGGCAGGCAGGCACACCAGGGGCTCAGTAGGAGCTGTCGGGGGAAGAACGGATTAATCCTGGGGATGCAGTCACGTGAATAGGGTGGCAGTGACAGCCTCAAAGCGAGACTGGCTGCCTCAGTCCCTACCAGCTTAATCACAGACCTCGGGCTCCTGCCGCAAGCCCCTTCTATCCCCCACGGAGTTCCCAGGCAGCCTCCCTGCCCGCCCGGCTCATACCAGCTGCTTCCTTTCCTCTCTGCCCACTCAGCCCCTCTGTTGTGGCCACTGGTGCTCTCAGAACCGCTTCCCTGATACCTGGGCAGCACTGTACCTGCACCTCTCTCCCTCTTCAGGTGGTGACGCTGCCCTGGATATTGGAAACCCGAGGATGCAGGCCAGGGAGGGGGGCCTCATCTCTGTCCCTGCCAGCATACTGCCTGGGGCTCTGCCTAGGGTGTGCTTCTGACCTGGGTCTGGGAACCTGGGGAGGGCCCCCAAAGTCATTCAGTCCTCTTCACCCGCTCTCGGAGGCCTTCCTCCTACCCCTCCCCTGTCGCAGAGCTCTTGAGGACCCCGCACCACCCTACTTCAGAGCCTGGTCTCTGTCTGTGCCCAGGACGCCACACCCATCCTCCGTCTCTCCTGCCAGCCTGTTCATCCCTGAGCGCAGGGACCTGGGCTGCTCTGTGTACTCAGCCTGGTGTCCAAACCCCAGTGAATGGAGTGGAAGAGAATCCCCTCCCCCAGACACTTTCCCCCAGCCCCAGCCAACATTTAGTGTCCCTCCTTGGGCCGCTCAGTTTATACACTCCTTGTCACTTTTGCTATGGCTGTCTAAAATGACTTTGCATGAGATTTTGGAAGAAAGACATCACAGGGCCCCGGCGGTGAGCAGTTAGCCTGGAGCGGTAACTTCTTGGAGGAGGAAACCCAGGGCAAGGCAGGGTGGGGCAGGGGTTTCGCCGGAAGGATGAGGAGAGGGCCCTGGGTGGGCAAAGGCCTGGAGGGGATGAGCCTGCTTGGAATGGAGGAGCTGCGGTGTGTGTGTGTGTGTGTGTGTGTGCGCGCGCCTGTGTGCACATATTGTATGTGTGCAAGTGCACGTGTGTGCATGTGTTTGTGTGTGTGGGGGATGTGCACACATGTGTGCGTGCATGACTGTGCGCGTGTATGTGGGCATGTTATGTGTGTGTGCATCAGTGTGTGTAGCGGGATCAGCACTGAGAAGCCAGGTTGCTAGGCAGCCGGTCGCCGGATCTCGAGTGCCCGCCTGAGCCGTCTTGAGTGTCAGCGATGAGCCTGGGGAGAAGCTAAGTGCGCAGCAGCCTCCCTCTGCATTCTGGCTCCAGGCTGGCTGCCCCCGTGGGCAGGGCTGGGGCATGAACCCCTGAAGTCAGCTGCTCTGGCCCCACCTGGCCCCAGCCTGACCACCAAATAGACCTGATGACTCAGCCTCTGAGTTTCCTCTTGGATTCTGGGCCTCTTCTCCATGCCTGTCCTGGCCAGGGGTCCCCCTGCCTGGGGCCTCTCTCCCCACCGCTCCATCCACCCTCCACTCTGCTCTCTGCTGTCTGGTTGGCTGCTCTCAATACTACTCCCCTGCCAATGCCCTTTGCAGGCGGAAGACGCGTCCCCACTTCTTAGTGTGGCATTTGCTGCCTCCTTCTTGGGCCTTCCGAGACTCCCTACCCTCTGCTCTCCCACGCGCTACCAGCCTCAGCTGCAACTCCCCTTCCCTGAACACCTGAGTCCATGTCTTTGCAACTTTGTTCCTTCCTTCTTTTCTGCTGGAAGTGCTCTTTATTGCCTGGTGAAATCCTATTGTTGGCTCAAAAATCACCTTCGCTCTCTAGCCTCTCTGACCCTGGCAGGCAGAAGCAGTTTCTCCCCCTGGGAGCATCCCGAGTGCCCAGCTCATTTGGTCGGCAGCCCCTTTTCTGCCTGTGCTCTGGACTGGTCTACCTGGGCCTGCCTTCTCCTGGCAGCTTGCTGGCTCCCCGGGGGAGGGGCCCTGCCTGATGCCCCCGCAGTGCCTGGCACAGGGCGGTGCACAGCAGGCGCCTGGTTGGTGTTGGCAGGAAGGAGGGACCAGTCGGCCAGGCAGGGCCTCCTCCGGGGCACCATCCTCCCCAGTGACTCACGGACATCCTAGGGGTGGCTCTTGCTCTTGACCTACATTCCCCTTCTGGGTCTTATTATATTCTGATGCTGGGTTTGGTTCACTACAATTATTTTCACAGTCCTTGAGGGCTGCTTGGGACTTGCACATGCAGCTTTTCTGAAGTCTTGCTAACCACAGTCTCTACGGGGTGTCTTCTCTCCTGACTAAAGTTTCTCCCCTATTGAATTTCAGGACCACATTGTAATTCCAGCTGGAGGTATTTGAATACAGTGGGTCCTGTGCTGGTGCCAGGATGCAGGGAGCCACATGCTGGGATGGCCTAGAGGGAAAGGGACTGTGGGATCCAAGACTAAGGCAGTGTGGGGTGGTGGGTAAGGCTCATGGGCAGAGGGGCAGCATCCACGACTAGGGGAACTTGCCAGGTGCCCATTTCTTACCTCTAAAATGGTGTCAACACGGTGCCTGCCTCTCTGGGTCACATGGGACTGCGTGAAATCAGACGCGCCACGTGTTCAGTGTCCGAAACAGGATAGCCCTGAACGTTAACTGTTGTCATCACCAGCGCCGTCAATGTCGCTTTTCATTGTGCCCTTGATCCACAGCATCTCTGAGCTGGATCTTGTTCACATCCCCATCTCTGTCATTGAGGAAACCCGTTCACAGAGGGGAAGACTTCTACGACATCACAAAGCCGGCATGGGAGAAAGGGGGACAGAACCCAGGTGTGCTGGTGTCCAGGCTAGGGTTCTTTCTTTCCACACAGTGCTGGCATCTGGGACACAGGGCTCTCTGAGATAAAGCAGGTGGGAGGTGGGTGTCAGCTGTGCATCTCCCTGACCTTGCCAGCTCCGGGGCTGCATAGCCCTGCTGCCTCTCCACATACGACAGAGTGGTCAGAGGTGCACCTGGACCCCAGGGAGTTCCAAATCTTGGTTCTCCCCGTGTGAACATCACCAAAATCTTAATTGGGCTCAGGAATTTTATTTTATTTTTTTAAAAATTGTTGATTTACAATGTGTTACTTTTTTGCTGTACAGCAAAGTGAATCAGTTATACGTATACATATATCCACGTTTTAAAAGATTCTTTTCCCACATAAGTCATTACAGAGTATTGAGTAGAGTTCCCTGTGCTATACAGTAGGTCCTTATTAGTTATCTATTTTATATATAGTAGTGTGTGTCTGTCAATCCCAATCTTCCATTTATCCTTCCCCACTTCCCCCCTGGTAACCACGAGATTGTTTTCTACATGTTTAACTCTATTTCTGTTTTGTAAATAAGTTAATTTGTACCATTTTTTTTTAGATTCCACATATAAGCGCTATCATGCGATAGTTGTCCTTCTCTGCCTGACTTACTTCACTCAGTATGACAATCTCTAGGTCCATCCATGTTGCTGCAAATGGCATTATTTCATTCTTTTTTATGGCTCAGTAATATTCCATTGAATATATGTACCACATCTTATCTGTTCATCTGTCGATGGACATTGAAGTTTGCTTCCATGTCCTGGGCTCAGGGAATTTTAATCTAAAAATGACCTTTAGAAGGGCAGGAAACATGTTAAGTGTCTTGCTCAAAGCTGTGCAGCTGTTGAATAAGGAATCCTGCCCCTCAGATGGGGCTCTCCCTCCCCCCTCGCAGGCTTACTGCCCATCTGACCTGGCACTAGTCATCATACAGGCTGAATCGACCCCTGTGGCGCTCTGGCCACTGGGGAGAGGTCAGCCCTGGCTCCATCTTGGCCCAGGGCGATACTGTTGGCTCAGCCTTCTCAAGGGCTAGGACAGACACATCGAGAAAGGACGCTATGGTCCAGACAAATGGGTCATGGTCAGTAGGCCACAACCTCAGTGGTAAATCAGGAGTTTAGGCAGAGATGGAATGCAGAAACTGGTTACCTGGTATGGCTTTGCTCAGTGGGGGTGAGAGCAGGGGGAAAAGATGGGTAGCTTGAATCTTTGCCATCAGCCGGATAGATTCATCATCAGAGTGACTCCTTACTTGACCAGAAGGTGCCCTCCATGCTCTACTAGGATGGGCTTCGGGGTTGGTGGGCTTGGGGCTTATGGCCATGGTGACTCCCAGGGTGTGATGAGGAAGTCAGAATCTGAGGAAGGTGGTCCATGTCTTCAAATACAAGAGATTTTCAAGCCTGAGAAGTCTGAGTAGTGTTTTGGGGATTCCACGTGTATACATAGGATCTCATCTTAGCCACTGTTCCTGGGTGTGATTGAAACCCATTCACCCGCTTTGCCAAAGAGCATCTCCCGGGCCTGGAGCTGCACCATGGTCGCCATTTTCTTTGGACCCTTTGAGAGGAATCTGGGGAGCGTCAGGGCCAGGCTACCAGCTCAGTGGTTCTCGGGTGTTAGTGTTGCAATCCAGCTCTGCTTTGTTTTGTGACTGTCTAGAGTTCTCAGCCCAGCCACGAAGTGTCAGTTTTCCCCAATGTTCCCCCATGAAGGAAGTTAGACAAGCATTTCTTCCCATTTTACAGATGAGGAAACTAAGTAGAAAAATTACTGGCCCATTGGCCAACGGGGGACAAGGATCTAGGTGACCTGATTCCCAATTCAAAGCTTCTTCACTTACACAACTTCACCTTGTTGTGAGAAGTCTTCCAACCTTGCCCTGCTTTAATACATTCCTGTGGCTAGAATGTTCTTTGGGGCAAAGTCTCAACTCTTTACGATGGCCTACAAGGTTCTCCCTGCTCCCAGTCAGCCTCTCCAGCCTCATCACACCTACAGCTCGTTTACCTCCAGCCACTCTGTAGATTCTCATTTGCTAAAGACCCCTTTTTGCTTTCAGCACTTTTCACATCTCTTTTCCTCTGTGTGGGATGCCTTTATCTCCTTTGTCTGGTGAACCCCTATTCTTCCTCCAGGCATTAGCCAGACTCAACATGCCCCCCTGGGGGCTTCATGTCCCTGAATTTCTGAGGTTGTTGAGGTCAGTGCCCTCTGGAAGAGGCTCTATAGGAGTGACAGCCAACAGCCCATAACAAGATGATGTTCAATGTCTGAGCAGAGATGGGAACAACAGGGAAGAACCCACCAGGCTCTGCCGCTCCATGGACTTGGATTGGACATACTATGGGACAGAGCTGGGAAGAAGGGGTTGGCTCCTTCTATCCTGGGATGTTGGGATTCCTGGGAGGTGGGTGAGATGCAGGAGTGGGTCCACCAAGGACCGGTGTGCTACAGAACAGTTCTTCAACCTCAGCATCCCAGCGAGCTCACAGCCTTGGCTGGACCTGTTCAGACACCTATAAGTAATACCTCGAAATGGCTCTGTGCACTTTTAAATGGTGGTTTTATTTAATTTCAACAAAATTGTAGTTGCAATTAGATCTGTCCAGATAATTAACTCCAATTTACCAGTTTGCACTAGTAATTAATTGCTAAAGTCTCTTGAGTGAGCCTTGGGGAGGAAAGTTGTTCCTCTGAGGATGGAGGCTTTATTCTGAAGGCTCGGAAACATGTCCACCTTTGGGAACTTGTCTTTTCTGTGACTCGTCCTGGCTCTGGCTCATACACAGGTGACTTTGGGCAAGTCCTCAACCTGCGCAACTCTCAGTTTTCTCTCTAGGGAAAGGGGAGCAGTTCCTGCCTCATTTAGCTCATAAGAACAAATGATCAGTAGGAACAAGATTCATGGGTTTGAATGCAGCCCTTTCCCTTCCCATAGAGCTGCCTAGCTGTTCCTGGGCACAGCTGAAGAGCGTTCACTCATCTGCTTTACCCTGACCATCTCCCGGCTCTGGGGCTGGTGCCGTGGTCACTGTTTTCTTCAAGATTCAGGGCTGAGTTCTGAGCTCGGTCATTTTAGGTGCCGCTACTGCTGTCCAAATTCTGCTTTGTTGTGCGGATGTTTAGGTGTCTCAACTCAGCCGTGAAGCGTCAAGTTTTCCTAAATATACACACAAAGATATCGGCAGGTTTTCCATTCCGGAAGTCTACATCTAGTTACTGTTTGCTTCATCCTTGAGGACTTCTTATTTCTCTATGCTCTTGAGCAGTAAATCTCAACCATGGAAGCATACTAAAACCAGCTTTCCTACCATGAACGTTTAATGAAATACTGATTGACACTGTAACAGGGTGGGGAAAGTTGGTCTTTTTAATAACTGGGTCAATTGGGCATCTTTCTGGGGAAAAAAAAAAAAGAACCGTGACCCCTGCCTTACACAATAGCCCCAAATCAACTCCAACTGGATCATAGACCTAAACAAGAAAGGAGAAAGACGTAACTTATGGAAGATAATGTAAGAGCATCTTTATGACTTTGGGGTAGGCAAAATTTATATAAGACCCATAAAGAACATTTATATAACTCCCAGGTATAGACGGGAGTTCACTAAAATTAAGAGGTTCTGTTCATGAAGAGACATGAATTAAGGGAGTGAAAAAGTAAATTGCTGAATGGGAGAAGATATATTATGCAATACGTGTTTCCCAGAGGACTCCTCTAATAAATATTTAAAGAATTACAAATCTATAGAAAAATACTGACATCCCAATTTAAAAGTTGGGCAAAAGAGCCACCTGACAAAAGAGTATATCCAAATGCCAGTATGCACAAAAAAGTCTTTCACGTCATGAGTCATCAGGAAAATGCAAGTTAAAATAAAAATGTGATACCACTATACACCAACATTTATAACATTGACAACTAAACTTTCATACACTGCTGGTTCAATTCCTTTGAAAAAGCATTTGGCATTTTCTACTAACGATGAACCTACGTAGATGCTATGACCCAGCAATTCCAGTCCTGGATATATACCCAAGAAAAATGCCTCTCCCTGGGCACCAAGTGACATGTACCAGAATGTTCATTGCAACATTATTCCTAAAAGTTCCAAAGTGAAAACAACCCAAAAGTTCATCATCAAGGGAATGGATGAATTGTGGAATACAGAATGGAATACACTACAGCAATTATTGCAATACCTAATGATTTGGAGGAATTTCATAGGCGTAGTGCTGAACAAAAGAAGTCAGACCAAAAGAAGAAAGAAAAAGAAAAAGAAAGAACAAAAGAAGGAAGGATGGAAGGAAGGAAGGAAGGAAGAAAGGAAGGAAGAAACTGTATGATTCCATTTATACAAAGTTTGACATCAGGGAATTTTATGGTGATGGAGTCAGAACAGTGGTTACCTGCAGGGTGGGGATCAAATATTGGGAAAATGCAGAAGGGAAGCTTTTGGAATGCTGGTAATATTTTGTATCTTATTTGGGGCAGTAGTTCCACATGTATGCTCAGTTTCTAAAAATTTTTATTGTGGTGTACATCAAAGATTTGTGTCATTTATTGTATCATGTATTCTTCAATATAAAAATTTACTAAAAGAAACCAAATTCTGGCCCTTGGACCTCACCCTACACTAACTGAAGGAGAACATGGATGCTGTATCAGGGCTTGAGTACTGGTGCCTATCAGCCACCAGGTGATTCTTACACACAACCAGGTTGAGCATCCCTACCTTAGACTAAGAACCAATGTACTTTACAAAGTCAACCCTCATTACTTTGCCCCAAGTGTAACAGGTTTGGGGGCCTAGTTCAGTGGTTGGTCCCCTGAAGGTACGTCATTGAACTGGACACTGACCCATCGCAGGAAATCCAGGCTTTGCTCTGGTGGCCATTTAACACGACCAGCTCTATCACTGGTGCCTACCTGCCTGGTTCACCATTTAGACATGATTGAATGGTTGTTAGTCATCCTAAGTGTCTCCCCTAAAGTCCTCTAACTGAGAAACAGAAGAACTAGGGCTTGAACCTAGGCTCTTGACTGTTCTGAACCAAAAGATGACAGGCCCAAAGCCTGACGCAGAAGAAGAAATGAAAAAATCTTTGAATAATTTTGATAATTTATAGGAAGCGGGCAGTAGATAAGATGGGAATCAGACTTGCCTTTCTAACTTATATCTGATGCAAGACCTCCCTGTCACTGTTTATTGGCTTTTTTTTTTCTGAATAGAGAGATTTTGAATTTATAATCAGTATTGCTCTTTATTTGCTTCTCACCTCAAGTAGGGCCCCAGATCAAGCCTGTCTCCTAACAGTAATACACCGGAGGATGTATTGCCTTGCTCTGACACTCTCTACCACTGTTCTTGATCTACAGACTTGTAGGAGGACTCCAGACTGGGGATCTTCCTCAGAAAGGTGTTATGAGTCGAGATTAGTTAGGCAAGTGGCAGAGTGAATGCATAAGCAGTGATTTTGCATAATGAGGCGTGTGAAATCCCACTGGAGGTTGTTAAAACAGCAGACAGGCTGTGGTAAACAAGGAGAAAGGTAGGCTTTGAAAACAGATGGCTTTGAAAACCAGGCAAAGCCATGTTTCAGACTTTTAAAAATTGGTTTCGTTAGTGCAGGTTATTTTTTAAAATTCTACATGCATATTTTAAAGTTCTGGTTTAATGAAAAAGTTCCGTTGGTAATTGAACATCAGTTTACACCCTGCTGTAAACAAGCTAACAGCCAGATGTGATGGACAGCTTGCACAGGGCCCAGAACTGTTCTTGTATATTTGGATTCAAATACGTGATTTTGGTTTCAGGCTGGGGCAGGTTTGCTGAGCGGGTGCACGGCGGTGTCTGCCCCTCCTGGCTAAATACACCCCCTGGGAGCTCCCTGCCAATAACCAGAGCTGCTCTGGAAGCTCTCTCCCACATCTGTCCTCATTTCCTCCAGGAAATGGGTCTGACCCCCTACTTACCTTTCTGGCCTCACCTGTATCACTTCCAACTTCATTTCTCTTCCCTCCCAACTTATTTTCAACCATTTCTCAACTGGTGTGATTTCTTGAGTCATCTGCCTTAGTGTGGGCTGAACCCTTTGCCTGGAGTGCCCTTCTTTTGATCGTCCCCAAATTCTTAATAGAGTCACCCATCAGAGCCCCATTTCTAGATGTTTTGACCTCTCCCAAATGATGATGATGATGGGCCCCTCCCAGTCTCTGTTGGTAAAATTAACTTACCTCCCAATTCAAAGCTGCCTCACCATGTTTATATATTTATTTCCAGACACTATAGATATTTGGGGGCCACATATAGTAAAAACTCCTTCAACCAAACTCCACTTAACCAGTTCACGAAACATTCTTTCTGGTTAATAATGATGATCAAAATGATAATAGCAAAGCCTTCCATAGTACTTGCTGTGTTCCAGACATATTGTAAAGCACTTTACTTCTATTAAGTCATTTAATCCTCACAACAACTCTATGAGGTAGATGCAACTCTATGAGAGGTAGATGCTATTGGAAACCCATCTTACAGATGGGGAAACTGAGGCACAGAGAGGTTAAGTACTTGCCCAAGTTCATACAGCTGTTAAGTGGCAGAGCTGGGACTTAACTCAGCCACCATCCCTGGTTTTAACCACTATGCTTTACTGCCTCTCACCTCTGGGAAACATACTAACTCGTATTTTAATGATCTCTTAAAGCTACTAGGCTCCTGTCTGCTGTATCAGGCACCACTGCCCTCAACTGAGTAGAGCGCTTATCAAGAGTCAGTTTTATCTATGCCAATTGCACTTGTTATTGTGATGACATAATTTAATTATTATACAGATGGATATAGTATTACTGCAAAAAGAAAGAGAGCTTGTATATGAAAACTAAATGCAATCTATGAGCAAGTCTTCATATAGACACGTTGCTGAAAGTATTGCTGACAAATTAGGATGGATGCAATAACTGTGAAAGATTGGGGAAGGGATGGATCTATCTTCTCAGATTGCTTCTGAAGTGTCTGAACAAACGAACTGAAATCACAGATGATTCACTATGACCAGATGATATGGTGACCATCTTGGATTTTGCCGTGGTTCTACTAAATTATTAATAGTGCTCTTTTCATGCTCTCAAGTGTCCCAGGGTCCATTATAAAATATATGGTCGCCCTCATCATGGGTATAGTCTAAAGCAAAATAGAGAAGCAAAAAACTAACCAGCAGATTCGCCTTCAAAGAAAAGCCCATGACTATTCATTAAAACCCCTGCTGTCACAGAGCTCATACCAGCCTCTGAAAGCAAAGCATGGGACCCTCCCAGCCCACTGAGAATCTGGGCTTCAGAGAAGGTCCTGGAAAAGATTGTTCTTGCATTCAGAAGGTAACTGTTCAGGAAGTTCCCTACTGGTGTGAGATATGGAGTGAGAGTCAAACTTTCTCACACACCGGAGAAAATCAGATTCCTGCACTTGAAGCAGCTTCCGGACCAAAGAACCCTGCCCTGGGCTCCAACATGCTGCCGTGATGTACACCCCTCCATTAACCTGGATCCTAGGACCCACCCGGGCAAACATTCATCTGGCTTTTGTCCAGGTGTGATGAATAATACGATGGTGTTCATTTAGGGTCTGGACAGGGCAAGCGTTATTATTTTGAGTTTTTGCTTTGAGTTGTTATCGAGTCATTCGGTCCACCTCCTTATCTGGGTCACCTCTGGGGGCTGTCACATTTGTTCATGTTGCCGCTCTTTTGAGTGCACTTTAATTCAGAAGAGCGGTTGCTTGCTTAGGTCACTTTCTGTCAAGAAAAAAGATTCTTAAGGACGAACATTGCTTGAGTGTTTATGATTTCCAGAAATGATGCCAGGTAAGTCAAGTCAGTTACCTCATTTAATCATCAACAGAACCCAGGAGATGGGTTTTTTGGTCTCTAATTTACCGATGAGGCTGAAGTACAGAGATGTGAAGTGACTTAATTATAGTCACATAGTTAGTAGGTCAAAGAGCTATGGTTACATCCAGGTCTTTCTACTTTCAAACCTTTATGCTCTTGCTTCTTCTCTTACAAGGTTTTCTCCATGCCAAGCTGTATGGCCCTAAAAGAATGCCATTGATCAATAACAAAGCAGCTTTGGCATAATTGTGCTGCCAGTCGGATCTATGGGATCTGACATCCCAGCATCCCCAGACGCTGTCCCTTCTGCCCGGGCTGGCGTGTGAGCTAGCACTCCATGGCGCACGTCCTCTTTCCCGGAACACACTCTAAGTGCCTCGGGAGCCAGGACCATCTTGACTTCCTTCAGTTCTCTTTTGCTAAGTGGTGTATCCAGGGGCTGAAGAGCATCAGACCTTCATCCATCTCTCATTGGGCAGTAGGGGGCTTCGAACAAACGTCTTTGTCTAGTGCGTGGTCAGACCAGCTAGGAGACGTGGTGACTGTTGTACAGATGAGACTGGGATGGAGGAGGGCAGGGACTTAGTCGTCCACAGCAAGAAAGCGTCACCCCAAACCTGCTGTCTGGGCACTGCTGCAGACCCCTGCCCTGAGACGTGTGGTTCCCTGGATTTGAGGCCTGGAATCCTCTTCTATGTGTCTTTAGCTTTCAGTATCTGAAGCCGGAGCTAGATTCACACCCATCAGAGGCAGGATTCTGGGATGTGCTCTCAGTCATGGCTTCTCCCCTCAGGGGGCCGGTCTTCATGGCACCCCGGGATAATGACAATTTTCTGAGTCCCAAGTTCATTCCCTGCCCGCCTTGTGCTTTTTCATGCTCTGATTTTCCAGCCAGGTTAATATTAGTTTCTCTGCTAGATGAAGTTTTTTCATGGAACCTCAGAATTCCACCCCAAAATCCAGCACAGGAACCCCGGTGACTCTTTGTCTGGAGGTGGCCTCGAACAGAACCATAGGTCCCAAGCACAAAACCCTAGGCCAGTCTCCCCGTTCCCTAGGGATGTTATAAGCATCTGGAGCCCTGATTCATTCTTGGAGAGAGATTCAGATCAGCTTGCTTTCAGTAAATAGAATTTACACCAAGTTGCTTCTGTATAATTGTTTGCTAACTGTATTACTCACCACCTGTGGGCAAAATACAAAAATCCCCCAGTTGTACCAAAGGAAACTTGATCATCTGAGTTCTTGGGCAAACCCAATGCATGTGGCAGATGGAAACCCTGGGAAAATGGAAACCCCCACAAGGGGTACTTGGGGAGGAGGGGTGGGAAGATCCCTGATACCTTCCAGCTTGGATGTCCTAGAATTCTGTCATTACACTTTTTGTATATATAAATAAATAAATAAATAAATATATATATATAAAATATCTGGTACATGTGTACTGCCGTCCATTCTGATTGAGCCAGTGTTTGTTCTATTTGGTGGGATATTCTGAATATCCCCTCAGTCTCTGGCCTTTATGGTTAATTGTACTGATAACGTCTCTGAATAAATCACTCAAGGGACATCATCTTCCAGGAACTGTGTGAATTGACTTGAAGATTCCATTCAAGTGTTTTCTGAAGTACTTCCATCATAGAGTTAATGACAGTATAAGGTCCCCGTTGCAGGTAGTGTTCGTTCTCTCTGGCTGGTGTTACGCCAATCTGGGTAGAGTCACTAGAATCCCCCAGTTCATGGACCATTTCAAGGTCCCCAGACATTTTGAATCCTCCTCTTAATGGCATCTTTTGCCTGTATCCTGTAACACATGTTTCTCAGGACGTTCTGCTCTCCATGAGGGCAGGGCCCCCCTCCTCCGTATCCCACAAAGCCAGGCTCATCATTGGTGACCCACAGTTACTAGGGGATTGACTTATTTCAGAGGAATAGATTTAAAAAAAAAAACTTGAGGGAAACATTTGTTTGGGATGTTTGTTTTCAGAATTACATTATAAATCTAGGTGATATGGTCTCTCAGCAGCCTGTCCTGTCCTACTTTTTAATTTTTAAATTTACCCCCTGCTCCATGAAGCGTCACGTAAGAGAGAGATTCTCCTGCTCTTACTAGTCAGACTCTTGGTTCTGCACAACTCACACCTCTGTGGCTGGCACTGCCCGCTGTGATGTCTGTTATTCTCTATGCTCCTGACTTCTGAGTTTGAAGTTCACTCTCTCGTTGTTGGCCGTGCCCTTTGCCTGAGGCTTTATACTTAGCACAGACTTTGTGGCCATGGCCTTGAACCCTCCATGAACCATGGTCTCTCTCTTCTCTCCAGCCAGGATGCTTCAGTCTGCTTAAGGAAGACACTTCTCCCACCTCAGTCCAGTTCCTGCATCTTTTATCTCTTTTTCCTTCCCAGACCTGCCATGTGGGTAGCCCTCCCGCTGGGCTAACATAGCCCTCCATGCCTGACCTGAATATTAAGAACACATTTTGCAAACATTCCTGGTGCAAATCTCTTCGAGTAAGGTTCAGAGGAGATTTGGCGCAGAAGAGAGGTCTGTGTCAATTTCCATGAAGAACTTGGAATCAAAAACCAAGGTTGTGTACGTGTTGGATTTGTCCTAAATAGCACTTGGGACCTCTCTGATGAACCATCACTTTCTTGGAAGGGCAGCCATTTACAATGACTTCTTGTGCTGCCTTTGACTCACACTGTAATCGAAGAGAAATCACACAGAGCTGTGTTCTGTCAATTGTCAGGCAAAGGGACATCAGGAGAGACAAAATGATAGGTGAGAATGTTAGCATCATCATTTGGAGACTCTTGGCGTTGATAACTTAGGATGGTGAAAGTGGACAAAGCTTTTTTCTTATACTAGGTAAGAATGTACTTAAAACCCTCAAACCTCCTTATTGAAACATAATACACATAAAGTACATGTAAGTGTATAGCTCTCTATAGTTTTACAAACTGAACATACCAATCAGTACTCAGGTTAAGATAAAAAGTGGTCCCAGCTCCCCAGAAAACTCTCGTCATTGGCCCTTCCAGTCATTACTAACCCTCATCCCCAGGGCAACCACTATCCTGATTTCTAACAGCAGAGATTACTTTTGCCTGTGTTACTGCTTTATCTTAATAGATAAAGATATGGTACATGTACCATATGGTTCATGTATCTATGGTCCTATGACATGTACCATATGTCGTAGAACCATACATATTCTTGTGTCTATCTTCTTTTGCTCAACATTATGTATATGGGATCCATCCATGTTGTTAAGAGTAATTGTAAATGACTCAATTTTTAAAAAAATAATTCACAATATTTATTCTTTTTTTCTTTTTAAAATAACAGCTTTAATTGAGACATAATTCACATATCATAAAATTCCCCCATTTTAAAGTGTACAATTCAGTGATTTTTTTTTCCCCTAGGATTGTACTACATTTTTTTTTCAGTTATACATTTTCAGATTCTTTTCCCATTTAGGTCGTTGTGTAATATTGAGCAGAGTTCCCTGTGCTACACAGTAGGTCCTTGTTGGTTATCCATTTTCAGTAATTGACTCCATTTTTAAACCACTTGAACGGTGGGATTTTTAAAACTATGAGAGAAAAATTATGTAATTTTTATCGTTTATTGACACCCAGTGGATAACGTTCTTCAATGCATATAAGCACTTTAATATCTGAAAGCTATTGTTCTCTTGGTTGCACAAACCTTATTGTTAGGAGACATTAGGAGAAACACTTGAGTGTTCTCCATGGTTGCATGTTGGTTAAAGTAGCAGGGATCAGCCGTAACGCCCGAACACAAACCCCATTCCTCCTGGATGTGCTCTTATGCAATGTAGTCGTTTTATACTCAGGAGTGAGAGGAGGTGGGCAGGGTTCCCTGTCTTGATCTCCATAAACCTCCACTTGGATGAAAACAATCAAACCACCTGCTCAGTGCTTTCGCTTATATGACCTCATTCATTCCTCACAGTTGCCCCATGGGAAAGCCCTCGGCCATCCCATTGGACGAGGGAGCTGAGGCTCTGAGAGGTGAAATGGCTTGTCCAGATTGCACAAAAAGTACTAGGGTTTAACTCTTCCCACTTCCTCATTTTGTCTCCCTGTAGATGATACCTCTGAGCGCCCCATGTAACAGAGAGCTGATAAAACCCAGGGACTCTCAATAGGAAGCTTGAGTTTTCTGTAATCAGCTGTTAAAACCCAGAGAAGGGGCAGGCGTCTGAGCCCAAGCCCGGGGAGAGCCAGCTGCTGTCATGCTGAGAGGCCTCACAATTGCCACCTCTGAGCCACCCAGCAGTCTTGAGCTGGTCAAATCCTGCCCCTCTACAGGACTTGTCCCTTCCACCTCTCTGGCAGGGGTGCAGGTGGTCAGAGGGACAGGCAAATTGGCCAGAGGAGAGACAGAAGGCTTGGTGACCTGGCCTGCGTGCTGAGAAGTGCAACAAGGCAGCAGCTGGGCCAAATTTTATGACGATTGGGAACCAGACAAGGGCAGAGTGGAAGTGTTAGTTCTTTGTTCATTCTCATGAGGGGCTATTAGGGAAGAGAATGTGGTTGGCTATACAAACCCCGAGACCTAATGCTTTTCTTTGTAGTAATTCTCCAATCATGTCTTCTGATCTTGAATTGCAACTTGCTCGTTTTGGCCTTGACTGCTGGAACGGCCTTCCAGTAGGCGGCTTCCACTTTGGACCTCCTCTGTCCAGCTGACCTTGTCGCCCTGGTGAAAGGCAGACTTCCCTGCTCTCCTCCATGACACCTTGTGGCCATTCCTTCAGCCCATGTCTTTAGTTTGGCATGTGCTGGCCTCCAGAATCACCTCTGTAAACTTCCCGTTTGCTGAAACCACCCCTATGTTCCAATCATGCTGAACTACACTCCATTTCTCCAAAGTTCTGTGCCCGTTCACACTTCTACACTGTTTGCAATAGGTAGGTTCTGCCCATGACTCCCATCTACATACTCCTTCGTGGGATAATGCATTTCCGCTTCTAAGATTCAGCCTGGTCACCCTTCTTCTGGTAGGTGGTTCCCAATTCCCATTAGAGTTGGCCCCTCTATTCCTCCCTGTGATACCCATGCTTCCTAATGTCTAGTTCCTGGGCACTCTGTCAGTCTGCCCCTCCATTAGTTTCTCCTTCTAGATTATCTGCTCCCAGGAGGGTTATGAGCCACTATTCAGTAAATGTTTTTTGACCTAATTGGCACAAAGACCCATGGTGCCGGCTTGAGACAGGCGGAGGACATACAAGGTGCCTTGTGGGGAAAGAACTCAGGCCAACTGAACAACTGTACCCCAGAAACTCTTCTGGGCAGAGGCCATGAATCCTGGAGGTCTCCCCACGTCAGGCCTCAAAGCTTGCCGTTTGGGGCATGTGTAAGCCCTGCACTCTATTAGGAGAATTTTCTCTATCCCTGGGGTTAATGGATCCATTCCCTGTAAATGGAGCCTGGTGTCCAATACACATTGGGGCGGTGAGGGGCGGGGGGGAGAAAGACAGCAGCAAGGGGAGGGAGGAAAGGATGTGCCATTGGAGTTGGTTAAACAGCCGACAGCTGCACTGACTTAATTGGGTTTTATTCTATTTGATCTTGGATAAAGAAGATTTTTGAGAGTCCATTTTCTCTTCGTAAGTGTTCCTGCTAAAAAAAACCACAAAAACCCATCCTAATGTCTGCTCAGTTCCCAGATCCTTGCTAGCTAAGCTCGCTACACACGGGGGCAGTAGTACACCACCAACCTGTTCAGAGGCACCCACGCGAGCTGGTTTATGATTCTGGAGCATTCACCGGGAATTTTAACGCTAGTTAAAAATTTTTCCATTTCATGTTCATCAGCAAGAAATATCACTTAAGACAAAGTTGGAAATAAATTAAGCAGGGAACCACATAAAGAGGTTTATATGTGCTTTTCTGCCATACTCTGTGAATTTTTATACTTTGAATGTTTTCAGACTGGATCCCAACCCCCCCTAGTTTGCATCCAGTTGGGCCCTAAGGCTATTCTCATCAACTTGATGCTGTTTCCAGGAATTCCAGATCAAGATGGAAAATCTCTCCGTGTCAGCTCATGGCTTTTGAATGCTTAGAATGTGCCCGGCCCTGTCCCATGGATGGTCCCATGTGTTATTTCAGGAAGTTCACATCATTAGCCTTCTACACAGAAGAGGAATCAGGCTCAGAGGGATGAAGTGCATTGGTCAAGGTCACACAGCTGAAAGACGTAAAGGAACTTTAGTGCTTGTTCTCTGAAGCCTGGGAAGGATGCTTGTCTTGTTCACTAATGTATTCCTAACACTCAGGGCAATGCCAGGCCACATGATTGACACTTAATAAATATTTGTCAAGTGAGTCAATGGCTGAAGAGTTTGTTGACTCTGAGCACAGCTCTCTTTGGACCGTGCCGTGCTTAAGAAAGGGGTCAGCGGTCCTGCAAGCATCTCTAGTGGACGCTCTCTTGCTGTGGCAGCCCTTGGACTTGGGAGGAAAGCCCCTCCCTCTAGGAATCTCTGCAGAACCACATTCCAGAATCAGGAGGCTGGGGAGGGAGATCAATGCATCCTAAAGAGCCGTTTCTTGCTGAACAAATTCCCTGTGAGGCGAAAGAAAGAAAAGAGCACAGTACGGATTCGGAGCGTCAGATTTCATCCTAAGTAAATGGTGTGGAACTGGGTGATAAGGAGCCGTTTGCTACAGAGAGGAGAGTGTTTTGATTCCAACCATCCAAACGACGGAAATATTCTGGGATGGGCAGGAAGAGGCTATACCCCAAGGGCACATTCCTGTGTGGGGCAGAGGCTCAGAATGGGGGAGTCACTGAAACTTGAATGATCTGCTTGGAACTGGGGTCCACCAGTGGCCCCTGGTTCACACACTCTGTTCCGTCCTACCTGCCTCTCTGCCCTGTGCTGGGATAAGACACCTCGGTGGTGGAGGATGGAGAGCTTGGGTGGCCAAGAGAGTGGTAGGGATCTGAGGGGCTGAGAAGCTTGCTGAGCTCTACTTCGAAGAGTGATCCAGGATCACTGAGAGCCCCGGAGATTATGGGAATATCTCAGAAAGGGGAGATGGTGTGAACCAGGGTCCGTGACTGGTAGACCTTTGTGCTCTTAAAAAAGTTTGTAAATTCAACATGCTCTTCGTGGTGCCCATTTACTGAGAGGCACTACAACTTTTAATAGGAATGGGCCAGTGTGCTTGTCTTGAGGGAGCTGGGCAGACTCACTCCACAGGCAGGCTTGGGAAGGATAGGACCCCATAGAGGAGACCCCATGGAAGTAGATACGTGAGTTGGCCCAGAATATAGAAGAAGGGGAATGAATCCTTGGTCCTATCAGCAGGAGGACAGAGGGCTCAGCTACCCAGCCCCAGGTGGAGAAGGGGCTGTGCAGGGCCCCTTGATTCCCTGATGGGCATGCACTGTGACTCCAGTCTCAAGGTGGTCTCACAGGTGTCTGGTGGTCTGTTATCAGTCATTAGGTGACACTGGAGCCTTATAAAGCAGCAGGTATCTGGGCCTCTTGGTGGATGGAGCCAGGCTGGTTTCCGGCCAGCTTCTTTTGTTTGCCCCCCAAAACGGGTGCTTATTCAAGCTTCTTGTAAAGTGGGTGTGGGTAGGTTGGTAAGATCTATGGGAACCAGACCTGGTCCTGGAACAGAGATGGAGGAGATGACTTCTCCCTCCATCTTTCTGGTCCTTTCTATTGCTATAGGTTTCCTATTGCAAAGACTCAGTCTTTGATCCCCAGAACCTTTGCTCTTGATTCTAAGTTTTGTTAATTCCACCGTGCTAGCTAATCTTTTGTGACTGGGCCACAGAGTGCTCAGATATTTGGTCAAACAAATATTCTGTGTGTGTCTGCGAGGGTGTTTTTGGATGAGATTAGCATTTGAATTGGTGGCCCAAGGAAAGCAGATGGTCCTCCCTGATGTGGGCGGGCTTCATCCAATCTGTTGAAGGCCTGGATAGAACAGAAAGGGCGACTTGACTCTCCTGCCGGTAAGAGGGACTGTCTCCTGCCTGACTGCTGAGCTGAGATATTGGTCTTTTCCTGCCTTTGGACTTGAACTGAACCATTAGCTTCTCTTGGATCTCGAGTCGGCCAGCTTTTGGACTGGAACGTACAGCATCACCTCTCCTGGTTCTCAGGCCTCTGGACTCGGACTGAGTCAAGTCTGCTTGGGTCTCCAGCTGGCCGACTGCAGATCTTGGGACTTCTCGGCTTCCATAATTGTGTGGGCCATTCCCTTCCATTTTTTATAATAAGCCTCTTTATGTGTATATCCTGTTGGTTCCGTTTCTCTGGAGAAGCTTGACTAATGCCTCTACTTTGGAAATGCTTTGTGATTCTGTGTTTTCTCTCCCATTCTCACAACCATGTCCACTGAACCCATGTGAGCCAAATTGCTTTGACTGAAGTGGGGTGAAGAACTCAGTACTCTGCTTGCCGTCCTTCCTGCCAGCCCTTTCTCCCTTCTAAAGATTCTTTGACTTCATGAAATATGGTTTGAAAGTACTGGCCTACAGTGTCAAGACCAACTTTTATCCTGATATTCAAGTCAAGCAGGATCTGGCCCCTGGGGACTCTCTAGCACATCGTCTGCCATGCATACCCTGTGTCGGGTAGACACATCTCTAAACACACCATATTCTGCTCTTTCGCACATGCTACTTCCTCTACCAAGAAGGCCCTCTTGTACCCACGCTATGTTGCATCCAGCGAGCTCTTTCCCATCCTTCAAGATGAGCTCAAATGTCACCTTGTCTGTGAAATCCATTCTGAATGCGGGCAGAGCTTGTCACCCTCTCCTCTGGTTCCCATGCCAGTGATCCTGTTGGAGTGTCATCATCAGTGTGCTTTGCCTCCCACCTGCCTGCCTCTACTACAAGTTCCTGGAAAGCCAGAGCTATTTCTCTGGTGCTCCGAGGAGTTCTCGAACACTTAGTCAACGCAGGTTCCAATCTGCCGAATGAATGAACAATGACTCTACTGTCTGTGTCTGACTATAACTAGATTTTCAAAATATTCGTCAGTGAGACAACCGCAGATCCTTTAATCCTAAAGGTTTATCCAGATTCTTTGACCTAATTCTTTAATACCGCATCATCAGATAATTCCTTGTGAGCGGACCACGGTAATGTCAGCAAATACCGTGCTGCATTTCACCTCCACCACAGCGTGGGGAGCTTGGAGTCCTTTCATGAATGCACAGAGAAAGAGAGAGATCTGAAGATTAGCATTCTTCTAATGAGCAGGAGAGAAACAGTCCTCCACATTGCTCAAGTGCTATCAGTAGAGCATCTCTAAGCAGAGACGTTCTGCTTAAACGGCAGTGAGAGATGGCAGGTTTCACAGGTTGGTCATGGGGCAGTTTGTTAATTTCACAGTTTATAAAAGATTAACGGGAAAGGAAATAAGTTACAGCTACAGTTACCTGATTGCAGGAAATGCTTTGTCTACAGCACAACCCAGAAGAGACTAGTAAGGAGGACAGAACACTTTCTTGGGAAATAGGGTTTGACGTTACTTACGTCTGACTTTAGAAACAATGGGGATTCCTCGCCAGGGAGACTTTGCCCCAAGTCTGGAGTGTGGGTCAGAAGACCAATGATCCCCTATTTTAACGGGAATCCAGGTTGGGAGATCCTGCTCTTGAGATCTCTGTGAATGAGGAGGATACAAGTTGACTTCAGTTCTCTGAAATCTGAGAGATGCCTTGGATCACCTCTGCAGGTGGTTTCTGAGTCCTGAGATCATGGCTGTCAGGAAGGGTCTAGAGTCCAAGGTCCAAGGTCTGTCCTGAAAGAGTTCTGAGTGCCATTTTCTAACAAATATTGAAATGCTTACTCAGTGGGGTATGTTTACTTCCCTTTCTGCCTCTTCATATTCTCTGCCCTCTCACATTCTATGCCCAGGAAGCTCATAAAAGACCAGTCATGGCCAGTAGGCCCTCTCAGAACACCCTTGAACTTGACCACTTAGCCCTGCCTTTACCTATTAATCTATCACTTGTGTAACCTTTTAGGCAAGCTGCTTATTCTTTCTGTGCCTCAGTTTTCTTAAGTATAAACTGGGGGTAAGGGTCAGCCTTTCAGGGTCTGCCCTGAGGATAACATGAGACTATGCATGTCAAGTTTTTGCAACTGTGCCTGGCATTAGGTACAGGTTGTTTCTACAATTTACTGCACAGGGCGTGGAACATAGTAAGTGCTCAACAAACATTAGATCAGTGACTGAATGGCTGAATGAATGATTTGGGTTCAGGGTTCATGTCAGTAAGGGAAGGAAGGCCTAGTTCTTACCGGTGACAGACAGAAGCCATTCTGATGCTGTTGACTGTGAATCAACCCCAAAGCAGTAGATTGCTCTCAGCTGGGAAAAGGCAGGCGCTGCCTCTGTGTCCTGGTGGAGCCTGCAGACGACTGGGCAGGTCTGTGTGCCCTGGAGACCACCAGGGAAGGAGGGGAGGCTAGTGGCTGAGAGAGGCATGAAATCCCATTTCACACCTTGACTGGGACTGAATCCCAAGACAATACCAAGCCCTGTACTTTCCCTTTAGAATTGATTAATGCTTCCCTGAATGAGGCAGAGAATCCTAGCCTTTCCTCATATTAGGGGCTGAATTGTGTCCCTTCAAAATTCATATGTGGAAGCCCTAACACCCAGTACCTCAGAGAGGGACTATATTAGGGGATAGGACTTTTAAAAGTGATTAATTAAAATGAGGCTGTTAGGATGGGCCCTTAATCTAATCTGACTGGTGTCCATATAAGAAGAGGACATTTGGATGTAAAAAGGGACACAGGGGCGCAGGTACACAGAGGAAAGACTGTGTAAAGACACAGAGAGAAGACAGCTCTCTGCAAGCCAATGGACCTGGCTCCCCATCCCTTGCTGGGGGGCCCCCACTCTTCACATCTGGAGAGTGTATCACACACCTTTAGTGTCCCAATTCACACACTCTCATCCCCCATTCATTTTTAGCCACAGCTATAGTGGAAAGTTCCTGAGTGGGCTTCCAGCTGCTCACCCCAAGTGCCCACGATGGCCTTTCATTTCTACCCCTAGTGTTTCACAGCCCCGATGCTGGTGGGAGCTCACTCATCAAGCTTATATGCTCAGCATGGACGTGAGGCAACACTCAGATACATGCTTCCATCTTGACCTTGGGTGGACCGTTCTGAGAGGTGTTCTGTATATTCCTCTGTAGGTCTCAGGTGGGACTGAGCCCCAGATGCACATGGCAGTGACCTCAATAATACACCCATGGATGGGTTTTTCCTCCTTCCTTCACCATCCCTGGCCCTTTGCTGCTGCTCCCTGAGATTCTCTCACAGATAAGCTACCCACACCCCAGCCTCTGTTTTGGGAGGAACCTAAGCTAAGACAAGCAGTGACAAAAATGCCCCACTCTGACCTCACATTTCAGCTGTGTCTCAAGTTCAACGTTGCCTTGTTCTTTGGCTGTTACTGAGCACTTTAATAAAGCTGACTGTTTGCTCCCGACTCTCACCTCCTTGAGTCCCTTCCCCCTATGTTAGACTCTGGTGTGGACGAGGTGGAGTCTTGCACCCCTAGTAATCTCTATAAGATAGTAGGACTGGGAAGATTCATAGTGATCAAAAAGGATAGCACCCCCTAAAGAATTCTGACTCAATTATATTTATTTCAGTCAAAGGATTTATGTTATATGTTATATGTGGTCCCAAAAGGTGTATTCCTTGGCACTGAAACACCACACTGGACTTGAAACACCAAGTTTTAACACGTTAATGTACCAAAAGATTTCACTTCACTTAGGCTTATGGAAGATGGAGTCGTGATGTCATATTGTGCAACTACAGAGCCTGTCAATCTAGGTCTTTAGGATCCATATGGTGAATGTGTGTGTTCATTCCTTTATTATTTTTTAAAATGTATTTACTTATTTATCTTATTTATTTTTGGCTGTGTGGGGTGTTTGTTGCTGCGCACAGGCTTTCTCTAGTTGTGGCGAGCGGGGGCTACTCTTCGTTCAGGTGCGCGGGCTTCGTTCAGGTGCGGTGGCTTCTTTTGTCGTAGAGCACGGGCTCTAGGCATGCGGGCTTCAGTAGTTGCGGCACTCGAGCTCAGGAGTCGTGGCTCACAGGCTCTAGAGTGCTGGTGTGGTGCTCAGGCTTAGTTGCTCTGTGGCATGTGGGATCTTCGTGGACCAGGGCTCAAACCCGAGTCCCCTGCGTTGGCCGGCGGATTCTTAACCTGCCAAGTACCGTTCCTTTATTTTTAAAAATCCTCTTTTGTAATTAATTACAGTGAGAAATGAACTTTTACCCTGTTATTGTCTATCATGTGCCTCCTGCCAATGAACATGGTTTCACTTCATGGCTTACTTTAGTTTCAGTCGTGAAATTTGAAGAAAGACTGCACCATCTTTAAATATTAATTCAAGTGCATTTCCCTGGGGCACTAAACCTTCCGACATCTGGACTCTTTCTACTTGGGAGACAGTTTTTGGATTTTCAATTCAAATGAAGCTTAGCTCATATATATACAATCTTCCCTTTTTATGCTGGGAAAGAATCCCTGTTCTCATATTAGCCCATTTCCTGCCAAGGAAAAGAGAGGCTGCCAAATCTTTAGGAGATAAAGATTCCAGACCAGCACAACAGCTCTTTGGTATCCCTTTCCAAATCATGCTTCCTGAGATTTCACTGAAGGTGAGCTAACACGTGTTAGGAACTCATCATCACAGGAAGGGCTGTTCGAGATTTAGCCCTTAGTACTGTGCGTGGTACCTGACAAAGGCTCAATAAGTCTCTCTTTGGATATTAAGGGAATTATACTCCATAATCGCCAGGCATCTTTGAGTGAATCTCTGAGAAGTGCTGATGTGTGTGTGGCTTGAGAGCTTGCTTGGTGCTGGTTGACGGGATTCCCCCACCACTGTGCCTCCTGGGGGGACCCTGAGCACCTCCAGTGTTCTTCTGTGATCAGAGCCAAGGGACTCCCAGTGTGCCCAGGAAAGAGCGACACATTTCCTAGGAGACCTGACAGTTCACACACACACGGTTTGCTCAGCAGGGAAATGCATCCCCTCAACAAGAATCCCAACATCTCTCAGAGCAGGAGATGCTACCCTTCAGCAAGGCCCCTCCACAGGGTTGCAAGAAGCCCAGCTCTCTTTTCCTCACTGGCAATTGCATTGCTGTTTCTTGCCCATTGGCACCTCCTGAAATATGTCTCCTGGACACAGTTCAGGCTTGGTTTGGTTCACCCTTTTTGATTCATTTCACGCACAGCTTGAGCCAAATGTGGTTGGTAATTTTTCTGTATTCCCTCAAGCCACGTCCCCAGCCAGCATCTGTAGTAATTGCTTGATCTGGAGGCAGGAGTCTACACTCTGGCCTGTTTCTTTCCACCAGTTCGTTATAAACACCTTAGTCAACAGTTAGTCCCTTAACTGGGAAAAGTAAACCCTTCCGGGCACGCCATGTGCCCCCCTCGCCCTAGCTTTCAGTTTATACTTGAGATTCTATTTCCAGCTTACCTGCCTGCGGATTCCTCAGTTTCTCCCACAATCCCTTCTCCCACAAGGATGAATTTGCTTGTTCAGTTGTTCATCAGACATTTATGGGTCACTGAGCTTTGTGAAGCCTGAGATGAATCAGACAAATGCCGTGCCCTTGAGAAGTTCACAGTCCAGGGAATAAGAAAGACACAAATACTGAAAATTATAATCAGTGTGATGGACCTATAAAAGTGGGAAGGCCAAGAGTCATGGGGCAGACAAGTAGCTCTGAACAAGGCTGCTGGAAAGGTCCTCTTGAGGAAGTGGGATTTTTAAGGGCAGAGTGAGCCGGAGTTAACTGTCTGGAATGGTAGGGTTGGGGAGAGTTACTAGAACATTTCAAGCTTGTGAGATGTAGCCTGGGGAGATGATGACAGTTAAGGTCTGGAAGGCTTGAACTCCAGGAAAGGAGATTGTATTCCACAAAGAACTTGGACTGTACTCCAGACAGTGGAACCACTGGAAAGCTCCGTAGCAGGGGAACAATGATCTGGTCTCTGGTTTGGAGGCTGGGTTGGAGGGGCTGAGACTGGATGTGGGTAGGCAGGTCTCCTGATGGTGAAAGCATCAATGAAGCACAAGCTGTGAGCAGAGCAGGGGAAGGGAGCGCGGAGAGAAGGTGTTGATTGAGGGGGTTTATTGGACAGTTGGATCCCTGGGGGCATGGAGATCAGGTGGCTGGGGATTGGGGGCGGTGGCGAAGACAGTGGCTGACTCTTCAGTGTCTCTGAACTCCTATCAGCGTCTGGACTTCAGAAATCTCCCAGATAGCCACAGTGACTGCCACATCCAGTTCTTCCACAGACTCCCTCGAGGACCGTTCTCCTCAGCCCTGTCCTTAGCCCCTCCCAAAAGCAAGCCCACCTTCTCCTTGGGCCAGTCTCAGGACTTCTCCCGACACCCACCAATGATGGTGTGTCCCTTCTCTTAGACTCTGGAGCTCGCTTTCTGTACAAATATTGCTCTTTGGCAGAGTTGATATTGTGTTTTATATTAACAATGAACTTGGTCACCAAAAAGTAATTAGCATAAGAAGACTGAATATTATTAGGGGCCTCATTAATTTCACCAAGTTTATTTAGATTGCAGCAGGATGTCAAATCAATAATGATGACTAATTAAGGAGAACACATCTGATTATGTTAAAGCACATGGAGGGCGTGGCACAAAGGCTGCAGTGGGGAGGAGGGTGGGCAGTTTCTGGTAAGCAGAGGTGGTACCTCCTCTCTTAAATGGAGGACACCAAAGGTGAGGACTTCACGGTCTGATGTGCTAGGTAGGTGGCCTTGCTGAGTTAGGGAAATGGTTGACTATAGCCAACTTGGAGTTTGAAGTGATAATTCCAGAATAACCAGTGGCCTGAGACCCCCACCTCATCATGAGACGTCCCCCTACTCTCTCTGAGACTGAATTAGGGGATTGTGGACTAGGGTGAAAAATAAGGAATCAGACCCAGCTGGTTTTGAATTCTGGTCCCTCCAGTTATATCTATGCAACTATGGGCAATTCACATAAGTAGGGAACATAAAATTTACCTTCTAGGATGCTGTGAATTTTATTTTTAAAAAATTTATTTATTTGTTTTGGTTGCGTTGGGTCTTTGTTGCTGCGCACGGGCTTTCTCTAGTTGCGGTGAGCGGGGGCTACTCTTCGTTGCGGTGCGCAGGCTTCTCATTGCAGTGGCTTGTCTTGTTGTGGAGCATGGGCGCTAGGCACGCGGGCTTCAGTAGTTGCGGTGTGCGGGCTCAGTAGTTGTGGCTCGTGGGCTCAGTAGTTGTGGCTCACGGGCTCTAGAGCACAGTCTCAGTAGTTGTGGCGCACGGGCTTAGTTGCTCCACGGCATGGGGGATCTTGCCAGACCAGGGCTCGAACCCGTGTTCCCTGCATGGGCAGGCGGATTCTTAACCACTGCGCCACCAGGGAAGGCCTAGGATGCTGTGAATTTTAAATGAGGTGGCTTGGTTGCCTGAGGTAGAGAGGTATTCAGGAACTGTCCTCTCCTCCTGTCCCTCTTTATTACAGCCCTCTCCTGGAGAGGGACCAAGTGTCCCTTTGCTGGGTTTGCTCAGCAGGGGCATGGCCATGTCCCCCCTTCGGAGGCACTCCAAGTCTTCACTTCATGTGCTTCTGCATGTAGAAGCTGCAGTCAGGAGCCCTGGGGATCGATAATTACCTATTAGAGGTGATTTTATTTCTTCAACCTCCACCCCGCTCCCTGCTCAGAAATAGCTGCAAGCTTTGGGAGCTCCTGTCATCAGGATGTTTAGGCAGAGCCCACCAGCTTCAAACAGAGCAATCTGTTTTGAGCGATGGCAGAGGAAAGAGTGGGAAGCTTGGTCTGCAAAGGGGCGTCCTTTCTTCTGCTCTCCGCCAGGGAGGGAGCCGGCTGGGCAGCTGAGAGCTGCGTTAGCAATCCACCTGAGGAGGAAAGGTTAGCGTGGCTTTTGGGTCCAGCTTGTGTGTTTTGTTTGTTTTGTTTTAAGGGAAATTGTTCTTTTGGGTAGTTGAATCGATTCCTTGGAAAGCCACGTGCAAATCCGAGAAACCCTCAGGGGACCATTTTGAAGCAAATTAGAGGGCTTTCCCCTAGGTGTCAGGAACTTGCATCGCCTTTGTAAATTGAGAGCACTCCCACTTTAAAGATGGGTAAACTGAGACTCAGGAGGTTATTACCCAGGACTAGTAAGCAGCAGAGGCAGGTGAGACCCAGAGGGAACACTGGTGGGGTTTGGGGCTGCTGACATGGGCTTCTAGCACAGCCCCTCATTGCTCTACTTCCACGTCGGTCTCCCCCTGCCGGGAGGGTGCGCTAAAAATTAGGTGTGTGTCCTGCTCATTTCCAGGGTGCTGACACCTAAGTGCTCGCTTGGCACCTGTGAGGGGCCCAGCCACTGTTTGTTGACTGAATGAGGAGATAATGGCCATAGGAATCCAAGATCCAGATGTGTGCTCTGAACCAGAGCCCAGAGCCCTGCAGCACAGGAAAGAAATCAAAGGCCAGCATGGCCCCCACTGGGGGGAGTGGGCGCAGGGGGCACGTGTCCTGGCTGAGTGCCTGTGCCTGACAGCCCTGCACGGAACCCTGGGTATGCAGTCTCGTCCACCCTCAGAGCAGGCATGTGGGGAGGGCAAGGTTATTCCTGTGATAAACGAGAGGAAACTGAGACTCGGACAGGTTTTCCAGCTCGCTGAGGGTGAGCCAGGGAGAAAAAGAGCAAGCCACGTTGTTCTCTCCAAATCTCGTGCTTTGCCAACTCTGCTTCATAAATGGAACAGAATGATAAGAAAGGAACTGATGGACAACGGAGGCAGTTTGGGGACCTCAGAGGAAAGCGGATGGGTCTCAGACACAGAACAGGGCACTGCGGGCAACACGGGAAGTGGAGCTTTGAAGTCCACTCTGCCAGGATCGGGGGCCTCAGATTGCTGGTGTGTTTTTCCTGGGTAAGTTTCACCAGGTCTGGGAACTTGCTGACACACGGTCACCAGTCTGCTCAGGCGGACGGAGAGGAAGGAGACAGGAGACCAGGTACCATCTACACCGTTTTCCCTGGAGCTCCTCTGCTTTGTGTCAACTCCAGTGGACAGCTTGGTGGCAGACGTTTCTTTTCTTCTATATTCTGCTTCCTTTACCAGAGGCACCTCTAGATGCTAGCTCATGGTCAGAGTGGAGAAATATACCTCCCAACAAAGGTTCTCTCAGCTCAGATGTCAGCTCCATCTCCTGCTTCCATGTCCCAATGGATCTTTCCTCCAGCATCACTGCAGGAACCCCTCATCCCAATTTTATTAACCCAAACACCTTAACGGTACATCAGGTTGACCAAAAGGATCACTTCTTCCAAGGGAAGAAGCATTAAGGAATTCTTTCCCAGACCCTTTGGGTACGGAGACCTGGGATGGTCACTTTAAGGAAGACTCAGGTCAGTTTTCTGGGTGCCCTTCTCAATCAATTTGAAAGATAAAGGTGGTACAGAAGATCACACATCTGTTTTAATTAAGATTACAGAAGGATGGCACAATTCCCCCCAAAGGGCTCAAGCCATTCCTTGCCCTGATGCACGGATCCGCAGAGCTTGTCTGCTCTTCCAGTTGTGGAGACCCTTGCCACCAGCACAGCTAAGTGGTGGGTGAAGTTCTGGTTCATAGGAAGGGATAGCAAAGAGCAGCTCCAGGGGGTTTAAATCTCCCATCACCAGCTTTGCTCTGACTTTGTTCTTGCTTATCCTTCAGAATCTGCAAAGAGCCCAGCTAACAAGCAGCCAATCTGTCCTCACACACGGCAGCTCAAGTTTCCTTCCGTCTTTGTCAATTTCACCTGCTGTGCTCCCTTCACTGGGCCCCAGGTAGAAACTGGAGCAAGTGGGGAAAAGTTTAATTGGGCCCCAAATGTGATTAACCAAGACTGGCTCGCATATGCTCTGCTGGTGTTTAGCATGCCACAAATTCTAACATGACCCAGTGGGTTCTAAAAGCCATTCTGCTTTTAATGTTCCTTGCCTAGTTTACTCAAGTAGGAATTTAAATCAAAAGGTAACATCTATATTGGGGATAACTTTATAGTTCATCTTAATATAACGGCTAATAAATGTCATGTTTTAAAGGAGCTTTTTAAAAACAATAGTTTTAACAATGTTATATACTTTTTAAGGGAATCTGGTAAGCAATTGACGGAATCTGGCACACTGTAATTTTAGGCATTATGACAACAGAGCTACAAACATAGGGAGAGACAGTCTCAAAGGTACTGAACCAGAGCCAACACAGATATTGGGATGTCCACAGAAATAAAAATGAAGCATCCTGCCTCCCCCCAACTCAGGTCCAAATAGGACTTCTTGGCAACAGGATTTCTTTACTGGCCTCCTTTAAATTGTAAAGACGTAAATATTAATGCGGGCTCGGGGGACCTTCTTGGAATCAACATTTCTAGTGCTAGCATTTGAGAAAAAACCCTTCACTGACTCCCTCTTGGTCGTATGAGATCACAGGAGGTTCTAGCAGGGAGGTTCAGGGCATGTGAAGGGAATCGGTAGCCCTCATCTTGCCCTGGCCATGCCTCTGACATGTTCTGCACCTTCAGGTGGATCCCTTAAACTCACAGAGCTTTGTGCTCTTCATCTGTGAGATGAGGGATTTGGGCAAAGCGGTCTCTGTTATGATGTTTGGTTCTGTGCTTGTATGGCTGTATCCCACATTCCCAATGCTTTGAAGAAGAAGGACTGTGGGGCTTCTCCAAAGCCAGTATCTATTTTCAGAAGGGAACAAAACACTCACCAAGAAGCATGTGTCATCTGGCTAATTCTACACAACATCCTGGGCAAAGCAGACATGTTCTGGCATCTCTGCTAAATGTCATCTCAAAAGGGGTGAGTTTCTGATGAGCTCACAAATGCATCTTTTCTGTCTGTCTGTTCTAGAAAAATGTACTGACTTTTTATTTATTTAGTTTTAATAGGTCAAGTCATATAAGCTGGTTAGACAACCCCAAAACAGCACCAGGATACATGGAGCATGAGGGCGTTGACAAATTTCTAGGAACTTTATACAATTTCTGAAATACTTCCTATTAATAATATTTACCCATACAAATATAACCTAGGGAAGACTAAGCATTTCTTAGTTGACAATGCTTTTCATGCCATTGAGCATATTAAATAAACCTAATTACTTTTTAACATTTTTCACTTTACAAGGGGAAGGAACAAACTCTTTTGAGATTTTCCAGGGGACCTCTGGGAAATACCAAACTCAGTTTGAGGGCAAGAAGATTTCATTTAGGACTTGATTTGGGGGAAGGCAAAGTTGTCAAAAATGTCAAAAGGTTTGAACACTTGACTAAATAGAATCATAGGTCACTGGGAAACAATACCTAGCTATTAGCCAAAATAACAATAAAAGGTTTCCAAAGTAACTGAAGGAGATAACATGGTTATTTAAAACAAAACAAAACAAAACACCTTAGCTCTTTTAAAAGTGAGAAGACTGGGTTCTCTCACATAATCAAGGACATGATAAAGTCAACATAAAGCACAGGAAATGATTCTGATGAGACACAGAGTCTTTGTTTCCTAGGCAGATTGCTTAAAAGGTAAAGAAAAAACTCTTACAATCTTATTAGGAACAGACCAATAATCCAAGAAAACTGTGCTGTTTTAACAGAGAAAACCAAACTCTAGTTTTGCATCAGTATTGATACTAAAGCTCCTTTAAAAAAAACCCACATAAATAAATCCACCCAATTTTAGCTTACTTTGACCTTATGATATAAAATTTCTTTTTCAAGATTTTCCACAGACCTACTCTTTGGTTGCAAGTTACCAAAAAGACTCTGGAAACTGTTTTAAGGCAGATATTATGAAACATAATTATTATTAAAAAATACATTCTTAAAACTTTTATTCCACACGTGAGCTTAAAACACTTGGTCACTCAGAAGACGGGGATGTTTTGTTAAGTATTTATGTTTATTAATATAGTCTAAATATATTATATAGTTATATATTATAAATATTTATTTATATTAATATTATAGCTACTCTTATTTACCAAAGATTTACTCAAATTATGTGGACTTGAAAAGCATTTGGGTTAGTTTCTCTCTTTCTGAGAGTTTTAGGAATAGTTAATGTATAGGAGCACTTCTTCATCTCTAATCCAATATGAATGGTGTCCTTAGAAAAAGGGGAGATTTGGACACAGAGACAGACACACAGAGAGAAGATGATGTAAAAGACGCAAGAGCGAAGACAGCCATGTGACTGGAGTGATGTAGCCACAAGCTAAGGTGTGCGAAGGAATGTTGGCGAACGGCAGCCGCTGGAAGAAGCAAGGCAGGATTCTCCCCTAGAGCCATCCGAGGGAGTATGGCCCTACCAATCCCTTAATTTTGAGCTTCCAGCCTCCAAAACCTTGAGACAACACAGTTCTGTTGCTTGAAGCCACCTGGTTTGTGGTACTTTGGTACAGCAGACCTAGGGAATGAATACAGATGCCAAGCCAGGGAGGAGAGAAGTGTGAATGAATGGACAGAGGAGCTGGTGGAGGAGACTGAGAAGGAGTCAGTGAGGCAATGGCAGGAAGACCAGGCGTGATCAGCTCAGAGCATCCCAGAGAAGGAAGTGTGCCCAAAAACGATGGAGAGAAATTCCTGCTGAGGGTCTCAGAAGGTAGGCAGGGAGATCTGGAATTTGGCAACTAAGATGTCACTGTGAACTTGTGGAAGAGCAGTTCTGGGAGATGTGGAACCAGGATTGCCTGAGAAGGATGCCTGGGCCACCTTTCTTTCCCATGAGCTATACCAGCCATTCACCACCTGACTCCCATGGAGCTAAAACATACATTATATCAGTGCAGTTTGCCTGTGAGGACCAAACTGATTTATGCCTTGTTTCTGGGTCTTCTTCTTTGATTAAGGATATGAAAATAAAACCTTTCTTACAAAGAAAAAAAAGGTGTTTGATAGCAGCTTGGGGAATGGAACTGTTTATTAAGAAGAAGAAAAATGCAAAATAGAGGATAAATGCAATGAAATTACTCTTAACAAAACACAGCTCTCAAATAAACATACGAAAAAATGCTCAACTTGTAATAAAAGGAATGCAAAGTAGTGAGATACTCTTTTTCTTTCAGTGATTTGGCAAAGATTTAAATATATATGTATATGGTAATACCCTGTGATGATAAGGCTAGATGTGACGGGGCATTTCAACACAAATGTGGGAGGAGAACCTTTTGGGATGATATTTTCATGGGATATTTAAGAACCTTAAAAATATATATAGTTGCTGATCCAGAAATCCATTTATAGATTTTTGTTTTAAGGAAATAATTAAAGCTATATGCAAAGCCTTTATTATAGGAATATACATTTCAGTGTTATTTATATTACCCCCAAAATGAAAACAAATGAATATTCAATAATACAGAACTGGTTAAATAAGTTATAGTTATATGACTAGACAATATAAAGTCATTAAATAATAATTTAGGAAACATTTATAGACAATGAAGATATGTATTAATTAGTAATAAAATGTATTAATTAGTAATAAAAAGATATCAAAACAATATTTACAGAAGGAACCAATAAAAAACTTCAAGTACCTGAAACAAAACTATACAAAATAATTACAGTAGTTAATATGGGGTAATGGGGTAATGGGTGATTTAAAATTTTTGCTCACTTTTCTTCTTTGATTTTTTTTTTTCCTAAAATGAGCATGCATTGTTTATATGTTTGAGATGAATAAGTATTATAAATAAGAATTGAGTCTGTGCAAGACTGAGAGAGAGAAGTATTAGATTCACTGAAATTTTATCAAAGGATAAGCAGTGAAGGGCTGTCTTTCTTACCCATTTTATTGATGAAGAAATTCTGGCCCGTCAAGGCAAGATACTTGCCAACATGTGGATTCTGTTTTGTTTTTTTTTAATTTTTTTGGATGTGAACCATTTTCAAAGTCTTTATTGAATTTGTTTCAATATTCCTTCTATTTTATGTTCTGGTTTTTTGGCCACGAGGCATGTGGGATCTTAGCTCCCCGACCAAGGATCGAACCCACAGCCCCTGCATTGGAAGGTGAAGCCTTAACCACTGGACCTCCAGGGAAGTCCCAACATGTGGATTCTTTTCATTCACTTTTCCCGTCATGTGAGTGTAGGACCACTCCCCTGGGGAGATCTGAAGGTGACCACTTAAAGGGTTACATGAGGTAGTGGGACAGAAGTATGAATCACGTATGAGTCAAGTTCCTGGTTCACAGTCTACTTTCCCCACCGCAACATCTTCAACCATTCTGTCTTGATTTATTTCTTTTTATTTTATTTTATTTTATTTATTTATTTATTTATTTTGATTTATTTCTTACATTTAGGATTTCCATTTTGAAAGGAGATTTTTCTACTTCTCAGCTCATTTCATCATTTTGGTTCAAACTCATTTCTCAATGCTTCTGAAGAATTTTCCTTCCTGGACACATTGAACATCATAGACTACAGGTGCTAAACGCTTCTTTTTGTAACCAAAGTTGTCCTCACCATTCAGGTGTAGTGATGAGTCAAACCCTTCAATCCAGCCAGCTGTCCCACCCCAAAACAATGGAGTCACAAGATGAACCCCTAAAACATTGGGCAAAGGAGGAAATTTAAAAGCCCCTTACCAAAGGCAGTTAATTACTTTACGGATAATAATAAGATCAATAGCAATTGGAGAAAAACTGATGTAAATTTCAAGGATGAGGCAATAGTTGAAAGTACCAGATCAGCTACACCAAAAATTCACCAAAAATGGATTGTTCAACCATGCTCTTTAGGAAGGAAAGCTCAAAAGTAGGAAACAGACAAATGATACAGTAGTTACATAGATCTTCAGTTTGGTTAATATGTGGTTAGCTTTGCCACATAATATATAGGCACTTGGTTCATTTCCAACCAGCCCGTTTATCTTCTGCAAATGATTTGTTGATTATAATTCTACTAATATCATCTTTCCTTTAGATCACTGTAATCAAAGGCAGGAAAAGCTTTGAATTATGTGTTCTTTCAGCAGCTATTAAAATAGCCCACCTTACTCCTTTTATGCCTAGAGGTAGGACTTTGTAAGCTTTGCTGTGGTTTAGATCAAATTAAAGACAGATTTTTGCCCCATAAAAAGGACAAAACACTTTATTTTTGTGGGTTGAGATATCTGTTGTAAATATTAGCATCTACCAAATGATGAGCTGTCTCTCCTCTTTGAACTGAATTCTGGGCTAAAACTTTTTTTGAAAATAGAAATTAATTTATGTTACCAGGGGGGAGGTGTGGGGGAAAGGGATAGTTAGGGAGTTTGGGATTGACATGTACACACACAGCTTTATTTATTTATTTTTATTTTTTGTCTTTTTTTAACATCTTTATTACAGTGTAATTGCTTTACAATGGTGTGTCAGTTTCTGCTTTATAACAAAGTGAATCAGTTATACATATACATATGTCCCCATATCTCTTCCCTCTTGCATCTCCCTCCCTCCCACCCTCTCTATCCCACCTCTCTAGGTGGTCACAAAGCACCGAGCTGATCTCCCTGTGCTATGCGGCTGCTTCCCACTAGCTATCTATTTTACGTTTGGTAGTGTCTATATGTCCATGCCACTCTCTCAGTTTGTCCCAGCTTACCCTTCCCCCTCCCCATGTCTTCAAGTCCATTGTCTAGTAGGTCTGCACTTTATTCCCGTCTTGCCCCTAGATTCTTCTGATGATTTTCTTTCTTTTTTTTTTTTTTAGATTCCATATATATGTGTTAGCATACGGTATTTGTTTTTCTCTTTCTGACTTACTTCACTCTGTATGACAGTCTCTAGGTCCATCCACCTCACTACAAATAACTCAGTTTTGTTCCTTTTTATGGCTGAGTAATATTCCATTGTATATATGTGCCACATCTCCTTTATCCATTCATCTGCTGATGTACACTTAGGTTGCCACACTGCTATATTTAAAATGGATAACCAACAAGGACCTACTGTATAGCACAGGGAACTCTGCTCAATGTTATGTGGCAGCCTGGATGGGAGGGGAGTTTGGTGGAGAATGGATACAGGTACGTGTATGGCTGAGTCACTTTGCTGTGCACCTGAAACTATTATAACGTTGTTAATCGGCTATACTCCAATATAAAATAAAAAGTTAAAAAAATAGAAATGGTAAATTCTCGGGTAGCAAGAGACAGAGACCAATTGAAAGGTTTATTATTCTCCTTTTATTTTCTATAAATTGTAATGCCAAGTAGTGTCTAGGTATTAGCTACATGCTAATATTATCCATAAGCTTGAAGATGAGGGTCATTAATGATCTGAATGGTCCAGGACATCAGAATTGGTCTTTCAGAGGGGATAACAGAGGGGTGCCCATCATCTGAATCCAGGCCTATGGCAACACAACCATATACAGGTGTGTAGGTTGTATCCTCCTTAAGGGCCTCTGGCTGAGGGAGTGAGCGGGAGGTGAAATTGAGGCCATGCTTAGCTGTTACCTGGAGGAAGGGATCTCTTTTGCTAATTTAAATTAATTTATTCAAGAAATATTTATTGAGTGCCTACAATGTGCTAAGTCTTGAGAATATACCAGAAACAAACAAACAAATGCAAAAACTAAAACAGCAACAACAGCAAAAGAGATCCAACCCTCATGAAGCCCACAGCCGATGTAAAAGTGTCAGGGGACTGTGGTTTCTCTCAGCGTGAGTTTCTACATCTGTAGAATGCGGACAGTATTATGCATATGTATACATTTGACCCAAACCAATGCTTAATGAGCATGTATTCCTTCTGTGGTTGTTGTTTTTGTTTTAATTTTCCTTTGAGGGAAATTTCTTCATGCTTGGTTCCTCTTTTTTCATCTTCAGGACTTAATGGCTGAATCCAATTTGCGAGAGTTTTTCTTCTTAGATGTCACATGGATCCAAGGCATTTAGGCTTTTGACCTTTTGAATTGACGTCGTGTTCTTACAGAGGAAAGCTTGTAAATGTATCTGGATTTATCGTTTGCCCGTATCATCATTGGTCCTCTGTGTACACTAGCAGCATTATTGAGATAGAAAGGTGGAGGGACGGAGAGTGTCAGAGATGGGAGGGAACTTAGGAATCACTTGTGAGTGAGGAATCTGAGGCCTGAGGAGGTTGTGACATGCATGTTGTTACAAGCTAGACAAGCGTGGATTGGAGATTGGTTCTCTGTTTCTCGTCAGGGTTCTCTATGTCAACATATGACCTTAGGACTGCCTTCAGATGGTCAGGCGAGGAATGTGCATTTGGAAATAACCTTGTTCTCAGATATGAAACGTGCTTTGTGGAGCACATGGCCATGTGTGTTCCAAACCCTGTTTCTCCCCAGTCTAGAGAGTTCTCGAATTTCCTTTGCTCAACGATCAAGTGGCTGGGGACCTTTCGTGATACAATTCATTAGTTTGTGGTGGTCCCAAGCTGTAACATAAATCTCCGAAAGGACCCCTCTCATATCTTCTTCATTAAAGGAAGTCTTCCTTTGGTATTTCTCTCTGGCACTAGTCCAGGTGTGAAGGAGAGGGACCAAGAGGCAGGGGGGAGGGCTCCGGGCTTAAATGCCAGCAATCCAATTAAAGGAATGTTTAACCTTTGTAAATAAAGCCCCTGCTTAGCCTGCTTCTCAGATGGAGGGAAGAGAATGAACTGATTTAGTACGAAGCCCCCTACTGAGCGGAGAGGACTGGAGTTTATAACCTCCTTCCTGGCAGAGGGAGCTCAGCCTGCTGTTAAAAATTATTCTCCCTCGAAGGCCAGCTGGCGGCAGACGCAGGAAAACATGCAGCGCAGTAAGCCACCTCCTCAGGTGCCCTCCCTGGTGAAGGGGACTCTTTACCTCTGCATCTGGTTCAAAAGAGCCTTTGGAGGGTCCGGTCCAGTGGCTTGGCTTCCATTAAGAACATGAGAAATAAAATTAAATGTAAAACAGCAGACAGTGGGAAGATGAGCAGAAGATAGCATTGAATATTTCACACGCCCTTGGATGGGGAAGACCTCTGTGGTTTAGAAGCAGTTCAGGAAGCCACGCAGGAGAAGATCAGAAAGGTTCTATGTCTATGTGTGTAAAAATATCGAAGGCAAGTAAACTGAAAAATAATTGCCACGAACGTGGCATCAAAAGGCTATTCGTTGTTATTACTTATAATAAATTCATTCATTTAACATTTATTGGGCTTGCTGCTAGAGATACAGAGATCAAAGGCTTCGAGCCCTAGGTGCCACCCTGCAGAGGGGGATAGAATCCATCAACCTTGCTTCTAAACTGCCTGTTTATTCATTCATTGGCAGTTGGGGTGTGTCTGGGGGCTTCTATGTACATATTCCCACATACTGATAAGAAAGCACTAGGATATCGTTAGGTAAACGGACAAGTACAAGAACTGGAAATTTACAAAAGAGGGAATATATTTGGTTAGAGAATATATGTAAGAGTTCCCCATCTTGTTAATAATGATTGAAGTATTATACAAATTAAAATGAGGTCGTTTTAGCCTATTAAATTACCAAACTTATTTTTTAATGATAATATCCAAAGCTAGCAGAGATGTAGAGAAATAAGTAATATCATGCTCTTGTAAGTAAATGGGTTTTAGACAGTATTTTGAGAATATTTACTGAGAGTCTAAAATGTCCATATTGTTTGAGAGTAACTGCACTKCTAGGAACTTGTGCAAAGGAAATAATCAAAGATGCAGGCAAAGATTCATATATAAGAATATTCATAGTATCTATATTCTCCAAAAATAAAAGCAGTTTTTAAAAAAACATTTTGTTTTTTTGGGGTCGTGCCACGCAGCATGTGGGATCCTAGCTCCCCGACCAGGGATCGAACCCTGCGGTGGAAGCACGGAGTCTTAACCACTGGACCGCCAGGAAAGTCCCTCCCAGAAAGCAGTTTTAATGTCCAACAACAGGCAAGTGGACAATTAAATTAAGACATATCTGTACAATAGTTTATTTTGAGTAAAACTCATATTGAAGAATATTTAATGATAATAGATATGCTCAAGATATAATACAAAGTAAAAGAAAAAGCGGGATACACACTATATAGGAGTGGGATCTAAAAAATAAAATGAATGAATGTAATAAAACAGAAACAGACTCACAGGTACAGAGAACAAACTCGTGGTTACCAGTGGGGAGAAGGGTGAGAAGAGGAGCAAGACAGGGGAAGGGGATTAAGAGGCACAACTACTATGTGTAAAATAAATCAGATACAAGGCTTAATGTACACCATGGGGAATATAGCCAGTAGTTTTTAATAATTTTATATGCAGTGTAATCTATAAAAATATCAGCTATGTTGTGCCCCTGAAACTAATATAATATTGTACGTCAACTGTATTTAAATTACAAAAAAAAAGAAAAGGAGGGTGTTTAGCAGAATGTTGGTTATCTGTGGGTGGGGCAGGTGTGCTCTAACAGACATGGAATTCGTGGCTTCTCCTCTAGAGTGTGATGCCAGCAAACCACCTGAACTCTGTGGTTCTCCAAAGAGTCTGTGGACCCCTTGGCTTCACTTGAGGATTTTGCTTTACAAAGATCCCCACTGACTGAAAGGGGGCTTCCTCTTGAGAAGTTGAGGGGAACACACTGGAGAAAGAGATTGGAACCTAACACTGGTTTTGATGGTTGAGAAGGGTGAGCTCTGGGGCCACCAATGCTGAGTTCCTAGGGACCAAAGACAGACAATGGTTCTGGGGTTGTAGGACCCATCTGTAGCCAGCACCTAGGGACTGCAGGAACCCTGAGAGCCACGGTGAGGAAAAGAGAGGTATGGGGTCTGCGATCTTGGTCACGCACGTTCAGCGCCCTTGACTGAGGTCCACCCTGAGAAGAAAGGGCCTTCTTCCTGGTGAAACTCTGATGGTTGGTTGGCAAGTTTGAGGCAGGTGGTGGGGATGTGACTTTCCCTGAGATCAGGTACCTGGCAGGGTGCTTCCAGCCCCAGCTGGGGATGAATGCAAGGAAAGTAGTAGTTGAGGCAGAGACTTGTGTATCAGTCCCTCTTGAAGGAAGCGTAGAAGTCAGATCGCCTCATGTTGGACCATGGAAGCCCCCAGGATTTTGGGCCAACTCAGGGAGAGAAGAAACTTCAAGAGGAAAATGAGACCTCCTGCTAGTAAGACATGACGAGGCTCAATTATTCGTTGGAAAAATAAAAGCAATGAGATCAACCTTACGCATTTTATGATTGTGAAGTGGTGATAGCCATTGTTCTGCAGTGAGCATATAATTTTATACAGACAAAAACAATAAAATTTAAACAACACCACCCTCCCACTCTGATGGTTAGGCAATGTGTGAGATCGTCCCATGGGATTTAAACTTACCTGGCCGTGCGGTGAACCAGATGAGTGTGTGGGCCCTTCTATCCGATAGAGGCCCTCCCTTTAAGGATCTGAGAGTGTGTGTGGTACGTCAACCCCCTCCTGGCAGGCTCCTCACAGCTCCACCTGGGCCTTAGGGGGCATGTCAGCAGCCTCTGGGGTGTTTGGTGGGCCTGCCGGACGCCTGCTCCCCTCCCGAGAATCAGAGTCAGAGTGTTTCTGTCATGGATGGGCTACCCCTGAGCTTCCAGATGGCTCTGAGCAGGGAAATCTTAATCCCAAAGCAACAGACACCCTTCTGTACCCCAGGCACTGAATAAATCAGTGGCGATCTCCAACTCCATAATTCTAACAGAGCCATCTCTGATGGCTGTGCAATTTGCTGTCTCGTGGGTTAGCGACCGGCCGTAATTGATGAGGAAACTGACAGCACTTTGTCTTCCTTCACCACATTTGTCATTCGGCAGCTGGCTTATTCTTTATCTATTGCCTGTGACTCTCTCTCTCTCTGTGTCTCTCTCCCCCTGGGCACTTGTGGAGCAGATGTATCTCCTCCTCTCCCTACAGACAAAATCTATAAAGCCATAACATGTTTTTAATGCAATTCAGCTTTTTGAAACATGCATAATTGGAGAGTTCCAAAATAATTAGTTTATTATAGTGGGCCTGTAAAAATGAACTTGCATCTCATTTATGAGCCATTAGATCCCATGTTCTACGAGCCTGATTGCTATTAATGCCACCAGCATATAATTTAGCATACTTTATTAAAATGTGTCACAATTGAACATCTCTTGCTCCCAGCCACCACATCTCGGGGCTGGGATGGGCTGTTCTTCCCATAGCAGAATTCTTCCCATAGCAGGCCTGCAGCTTTATTAATTTATTAATTGACTTATTTAATTGTGGAGACATATACATAACATAAAACTTACTATGTTAACTATTTTCAGTGTACAGTTTGATGGTATTAAGGACCTTCAACTTGTTGTGTAACCATCACCACATCCATCTTCAGACATCTTTTCATCTTGTAAACCAAAACGCTGAACCCGTTCAACAATAACTCCCCGTGGCCTGAAGCTTTTGCTGCAAAGTCCCCTCCCCACACCCCTGGTGAGTTGCATTGTGAGGCCCCTTTCTGGGAGAACATATGACATTCATTCTGTTTCTTTTAGGAGCAGTTAAGCAAAGGAAAGAACTAAAGCATTGGGATGGTGAGGAAACAAAGAAGAGAAAAAAATTCAGGATGTGTAATATGTGGTTCAACCCATGGGTAGATGGCCGTTGTTCTAGAACGTAAGAACAATTAGCTCTTTCATGGGCACAAACTTGGATGTTTTTCAGATAAATATAATGAAAATAAAAATATTATTGCATATCTGCTACTGATCTTCCACATGTGCCAGATGTAGAACATGGAGAGGGATGAAAGAAGAATAAGTCCTACTCCCTCCTTAAGGAACTGTGGGTCTGGTTGGAGAAGAGAGCAGGAATTGATGAAAAGTTGTATAATACAAGAGACTAATAATAATGACTCTGTAACAAAACCCTAAGAAGGGAATTGGAATCGCCTGCAGCCCTGGAACACTGCAGGACTGTGCTCAGGGCGAAGGATCTTGGTGTGGGTGGAACAGGTGAGAATAGTTCTTCATCACCCCCTTTATGTATCCCACAGATAGCTGCCCTGGGTGGGGAGAAGGGGAAAAGGCTGCCCCCAGGTGGAACTCTGGGAAGGGGCAGTGGGCTGCAGTAGGACCTCTGTCTCAGGGTCTACCATGTGATGTGCATACCCCAAACCGTAACCCAGAGATGCTGAACATGAGATGACCTGATATCCCTTTTCTCCTGCATGGATGTCATCAAGGGGCTGACTGGAACATGACTGGGGTCTTCAGGCAGAAGCCCTGGAGCCTGGTACACAAAGGGAGATAGCAGCTCTGTCTCATTTCTTTGTGGTCTCATCACTGAAGAAGGAGAGGGCTCTCCCGCTTTTCCCTCTTAAGGGGGCAAGTTGAGCTTTGTGACTTGATGTTCTGGGCCTACACCAGGGATTAGAGTCTTTCATTTTTTGGTTTATAGAAGAAAACAGCTGGATTGCCACAAAAATGCAGTCTAAAGAGTGGGGGGTGGGCATCTGAACTTGGGGGCACAGTGATTTCTGAGGCCAGTGGAGGATGTAGAGGTGGTGCTCCCACGTGTCAACTCAAGATGGGAAGGATTGTGAGAGGGTGGCACAGGGATGCTTGGGGACTGATCCCAAACACCAAGGTCATGAGAGCCCAAAAGAAGGACATATGGGGCTTCCCTGGTGGCGCAGTGGTTGAGAGTCCGCCTGCCGATGCAGGGGACACGGGTTCGTGCCCCGGTCTGGGAAGATCCCACATGCCGTGGAGCGGCTGGGCCCGTGAGCCATGGCCGCTGGGCCTGCGCGTCCGGTGCCTGTGCTCCGCAACGGGAAAGGCCTCAACAGTGAGAGGCCCGCGTACCGCAAAAAAAAAAAAAAAAAAGGAGGAGAAAGAGGAGGAAAACAGAGAGGGCAGCTGAATATCCCTGGCTGTGACCCTGGTTATCATTGTAATTTTGTGTAAACAATTTCTGAGCCGCCACTTTCTATACCTATGAAATAAAATGATGGGATTGTACTAACTCTTTTCTTCCAACAAAATTTTACATAGAAGCCCAATATATATGACAGATACCAGTGGGCTACTTAGATTGAAGAGGTGGTGAGTGTGTGTGGGGTGTGTGTAGGGGTGTGTATATTGGGAGGGGGGTGAATACAAAGCCAATAGCTCTACCTTGGAACAAGGTGGAGTAGCTTTGTGTGCCCAGGGAACCTCTCTCTGGTTGAATGTTCTCTTACTGGTGCATGGAAGCGTCTGGAAGGCATTTGGGAGAGGAGAGCAGAGGCCTTTGGCCCAGGGGAGGGCCTGCATGGGTGTTAGGAATCCCCCAACTGGCCCAGAGTCAAAATACAAGTGATAGAAAAAATGTCCAGACCCATGCTGACATCAACTGGGACGTCCCATCAGATGAAATCCAAGGTATCTGACATATCTGTGACTGGTCTGCCAATATTAGCTCCAGAGGGTAGAACAGGCAGCAAGAGGAAACTGCTACTCCGGGCTTAACTCCAATCGGCAGAGTAAACTTGGTTGGTGAAGCAGAATTGACTGAGGTCCTGAGAATTAATGAGGACACAGTATAGAGTTTGTCGTAACCAAGATGGGAAGGGGTCTCTACAGTGAGAGATGCTGTGCGGGTCCTACTGGGTATCAAAAGACTCAGAATAATGACGGGTACCATTCCTGCAAGTTGGATGATTTGCACAAGGCATCCAAGTACTGGATGCACAAGTTTTCAAGGCCCCAAAGATGAAGGAAGGGGAAATTCATAGGGACACTCTCTGCTGAGTTCAGGTGTAAATCAGCACGTCTGGACGAGGGAAATGGGGGCTCGTGGCCCAGGATGAATTTGTAGGAATGTTATGTCATGAACGTGGAAGCCTCACGTTTTGGGGGCTGCCCAAAAAGCTGAGGAAAATGCAGTAAGCGTTTTCTGATCATAATTGGGACAGATGAAGGGTCAAATATGGGCAGGTGGGCAAGGCCCCTGTCTGCTCTGACGGGGGTGGTGAAGATGGATGGAGAGGGGCGGATCCTGTGGCCCCATTTGATTTCTGCATCCTCCCTCTAGAACGGTGGATTTTGGACTGAAAACTCAGGTGCTGAGTGAGAAACAGGGAGGCAGCAGGGGGTTTGGGTTAAGAGGCTTAGGACAGAGTCCTCACCCTCCGTGATCCTCCTCCTACGTAAAATGGAGATAATAATCTTTATCAGCAGGCCTCATGCTGTGGTCCTCAGGCAGCAGCAGCAGCAACACCTGGGCACTTGTCGCACATGCACATCCTCAGGGCTGACCCCAGACCTGCTGCATCAGAACATCTGAGATTGGGGCCTGGGAAGCTGTTGGAACAGACCCTTCAGAGATTCTCATGCCCTCTCAGGCTTGGAATCCTGTGCATATCACTTGGCTGGCAGGAGGCTGAGAGAAGGGGCAGTATAGAAACACCCTTGCACCCTATAAGACATCTTGAAACGATTAGCTTTTAGTACATGAGTTTGAATGTCCTGGCTTGGACGAACAGCATCCCCAAAGCTTGACAAGACTTCAGATGAGATCACCAAAGTGCTGTCAGCTGGCGGAGCACGATTCGAAAAGAGCAAGTCAGATACTTTCTAGTCTAACCAGATGGAAAGGTCTCAGGAGGAAGTTATAAGGAACAGTTGGAGTAGCCAGAATGGTTCTCTTTCGCTCCAATCCTCTCCCCCCAGGCACCTTCCTCCTTTCATTTAGTCAGTGTAATAAATAGAATTAGAGGTGCACGGGGCTCCTCCGTGCAGGGAAGCATAGATTACTTCTCTAGCATCAGAGCACTAATTTGTAACGTAGATTAAATCTGGCTTCAGATGGGGGAGGGATGGCACCTTTAAGATTTGCACATCATTTAGGGAAATCACTCACTTTACACGGATTAGAATGTGTCAGTATCAATACCGGGCATTTCCCTGTTGTCACATGATGTTAGGGGAACAGTTATTTCACGTCTGAGTAAAAATCTTACTTGGAGGCTAAAGTTAATGTAGCAAATGGAACTGTGTGGAAACAGGGCTTGGTCTTGCAAAGTCAGGCAATTGCTCGTCACCGTGCTGGTTAACATATTTTTTCCCCTTCATCTGTTTTACCGGATATGAGACGATTATTGTTTTGCTTAGAAGAGGCCTTGGCCCCTCTGAACTTGGAACCATGTAACACAGACTCACAGTTCAAAGGTTAAAAGAGAATTGATCCGTGAGCTCTCACCAATCCCTTGCTTTGCTCCCTGCTCTATGAAGGATAAATCTCTTTTTCAGATAAATCCAGATTGGTTTTCCAACAGATTGGCTTTTGGCCTCCCCGCTGAACAGTACTTTGACATAACCTGGACAGCCTCCCTATAGTTACGAAGAAATCATTTCCAACATCTGAGGTTAATTCACTAAATGAAGCGTTGGATTTTCTTTCAGGGAAGCAAGAAAAATTGTTTGGATGAGGTTAGAAAAGGCTAGGCAAGCTCAGAGAACATTCCCTGGGGCTCCAGCCCTGCACGAAGCTCTATTGGACATTTCTGGCAGCGCTGGATGAATCAACAGTAGGAAAAAAAAGCCCTCATTTTTGCATTGTCTTTTATGTTTTGAGTGACTTATTTATTATCCGAAAGGCCTTGTGAGATAAGAAAGACGGGTGGAATTAGCCTTGTTTGGCAAATGAGTAGACTGTGCCTGGGGAGTAGCTGACTATGGCTGGTCACTCAGCACACATCCAGTTACACCATACAAGGGTCAAGGGGTCTCTGGTCTCTTCCACTGGGCTGTGGCTCCTTCTCATTCAGTGGGTCTGACTCCAAGTGCTTGCAGAAGGAAAGAGAAAAGAAAGAGATGTACAAATCACATTATCCCAGCATAGGGGAATCCTGGCTGCTGTGGCTTCATGCTGTCTCTCCCTGCAGGTCTCAGCATCCCTGCCATTATCATGTTCCTTGAGAACATGTTATTTGGGGAAAGACCTCAAGTTCTCTTGGAAGACCCACACTGCAGCAAGGACTGGTTGATTTGATGTGTTTAAATCTTGCACTGGTGGGAGATCAAGTCTCAGAGGATTGGAAGAGAAAAAACCAAGAGGGGGGAAAAGCTCAAAGGCTGGGGCACAGGCAAGGGTCCCAGGGCTGAAGGGGGCTACAATGGGTGCCCTGGCCTAGGAGGTGCCTGCAGGCCCTTGATGTATAGAGGTATTTGTATTTGTGTGCAAGGGAGTGGCACACAAGAGCCAGAAGAGTCTCATCAAGAAATTCCTGGGAGTGAGCCTTGCATGGAGAAGGAGGCCTGTTGTGATCTGAAAAGGAACTATAAGAAGGGGGCCAGGTGGCCGACCTCAAGGACACAGGGGAATAGGGAAAGCCTTGGCCTTCTGAAAGCCACCAGACTTAAGTTCAAGCCAATAGAGGATGACAGGCTATCAGACGTCTCTGTGCTGACGATATTTGGAGAGTCCTTGTTTATTTTGTCTAATTTGGAGTGAAAAAATATACGTTATGGGTTGAATTGTGACCTCCCCAAATTCATATGTTGGAGTCCCAAGGCCCAGTACCTCATAAGGGGACTGTATTTGGAGACAGAGTCTTTAAAGAGATAAAGATAAAATGAGGTCGTTAGGATGGGACCTAATCCAATATGACTGGTGTCCTTATAAAAAGGGGAAATTTGGACGCAGAGACAGACACGAACAGAGGGAAGGTGATGTGAAGACACAGGGAGAAGACGGCCATTTACAAACCAAGGAGAGAGGCCTGGAGCAGATCCTCTTCTCACAGCCCTCGGGAGGAACCAACCCTGCCAACACCTTGGTCTCAGACTTAACAGCATCCAGACTGTGAGGCAATACATCTCTGTTGTCCAAGCCCCCCAGTCTGTAGTACTTTGTGACAGCAGCCCTAGCCAACAAACATAATCTGTTACAATAAAAATAGCCGCCCCCAATGTGGATGAACCTTGGAAACGTTATGCTAAGTGAAAGAAGCCAGACACAGAAGGTCAACCACTGTATGATTCATTTTCTATGCAATGTCCAGAATAGGTAAATCCACAGGGACAGAAAGCTGATTAGTAGGGTTGCCAGGGGCTGGGAGAGGGAGGGAGTGAGGAGTGACTGCGTCACGGATCTGAGTCTCCTCTGGGGGTGATGAAAATGTAGCTAGATAGTGGTGATGGCTGTACGACATCATGAATGTATCTCATACCGATGAATTGTACACTTTAAAAGGGTTAGTTTTCTGTTCTGTGCATTTCGTCTCATTTTAAACAAATGAATGGGTTGTGTGCATCCGTGGTAGATAAGAGCCTGTTGGGAAGGGTACCCCCTTCCACTCTGCAGTTTGCCTCGAGGGAGTGGGTGGTGGTAGCCTTGGAAAGGATGCAGAAGCGTATGGAATCCCTGGGGCCAGTGGGAAGGGAGAAAGGGCACTGGATCCTAGTCTGCTCAAAGTGACTGTGGTGTTGGACAGGCATTGCTGAGCTAAGGGGACAGGAAGCTCCTTGACCTCGACCTGTATTCTGATTGTGCTGAGCCCTGCACACTGTCTGGATGAATCCCTAGAGTAGGCATGTGTCCTTGGGGTGCCCGAGCCTCTTTTGAACACTCTTCTCGTGTTGAGAAGTTTCCACGCTTCTGAGTCTTGCCTCCCAAGCCAGTATCACTTTTCTCCAGGCTTCCTTGCGACTGGGGCGCAGGGATTAACCAGATGCAATAGCCCAGGAACAATTTAGCAGCGATGACACGAGGAAGGAGGCTCTTTGCAGAATTTGTTCCGTGGGAGGGTGGGAGAGGGTGTCCAGCCTTCAGAGGCAGCTGAAGGGGGCCCAGGATTGGCGTCCCCAGCCCACAGTGGAGGAGTGCCTTCAGTGTGTCGTTACAGCTCTCCCCGTGGCAGGAGCAGTTCCAGAATGTTCTGTCGACTGTGCTTCTGACCTCAGAGCCCCCAGCCTGGACTCTGCAGGCCCTTGTGGTGATTCTCAGGCTGCCTTTTATACCTGAACAAAGTGGGGTCAGAACCTTGGTGTGTTATGCTTTTACCTCAATAATAACAAAAGCTTCGACGTTCAGGCAACTCTTGGCCTCTGTGTTCCAACCATGGGTAGAAAGCCAGGCAGCAGGGACTGTAAAATCAGAAATGCCAAGAAGACCAAGGACAACCCATTCTGTGTTCTAGAGAATTCTGAGCCCCATTTCTATCCTGCTTATCCCGATTGTTCTTTGGATCACACGGGCCAGTCAGTTCTTTCCTTTGCTTCAGCCAGTTCATACTGGGTTTCACTCCCATGTAATCCAGTCCCACTTAAGCACGCCCCAAAACTGCAGGGCGTCCATCCGCATCTGCTTGGGTTCCATCCAGAGGGAGCTGGGAATGGGGCCCTTTAGGCCAAGTGTGAGCGGTTAGGTGGGGAATGCAATGTTCCTACCTCAAAGGCAGTAGCAACCCTCCAACAGACTCTGGGAAATCTCCTTGACAGCATCTCTCTAGTACAGAGAACTCTGCTGTCAACTTTTCCACTTCAGCCTAAAGCTATTCCCCCAATTCCTGGACCTCCCCCCGTCTGGCCCTGGGCCCTCATCTTGGCCTCGTCTGGGCTCACAGACTGACTGGCTTGCCAGACCTGCTCCCTTTTCTCACTGAGTGAACGTCATCTCCCAGAGTCTCAGTTTCTCGTCTGTAAAATACGATGAAAATACCTTCTCAGCAACCCCACACAAGTTTGTTGTGGAAAGATGGAAACTACGGTGTGTGAAGTGGTTGGTACAGTGCCTGTCGCAAGAGTCTTTTCTCATCTGTAAACCATGAATAACTTTCCCTGGTGAGTGTCTCATGGGGAGACACTTTACGGGGAACACAGCTTTACGGGGAACACAGCAGGTAAAGCACTTCCAACAGTGCTGGGCACATTCTCAAATGCTCAAATGCGAGTTTCCTCCTTTCATCCATGAGGCCGAGACCCTCCAGCTATTCTGCTCCCGCAGTCCTGGTATTTTTGCTGGTGCCTTTGGTCCTCTGGTGTGCATGATCCCCCATCTCTCCCTCGCTAAGAACTTTCTTGACAATCCCATTGTGTGTGGGGAAGGACGGACTAACGTTTCAACAAATGACCCTTTGAGAAAAACATCAGAAAATTATCCTTAGCGAGGGGCTCTGATTAATTTAAAGACTGCTCTTGGGAAAGAATTTGCCATATTAAATACAGTGGGACCTCCCTTGGAGGTATTCAGTGTTGAAGGTATCCTAAACACCCCTGCGTTACCACTAACCATTTTAACTTTACCAACAGGAAATGTCACTGATGGGCCAAAGGGAATATTTCCTTTTGCCACCGGGGCTTTTTAAGTCCGAGCTCTGGCAAGGGTGAAGGGGGAACTTCTGGAGGTGAGTTTTCTACTGAATACAGCCACCGTGTCAAAGATACTCTTGTCACTTGATTTGTGAAGGCAAATGATTTCAAGTGAACGTAGGCTTTACTCTCCAATTAAAAGTACTGGATGTTCTCCAACGTGGCAAATTCTCCCCTGGCTTTGCAGAGGATGATAATGAGTTATTGCTAATAGAACCATAAAGCTGTTATTTGTGTGAGTAAAATGGAGCTAATGTGTAGATAAAATTAAGCTTTAAAATGAAATATTGTTAAAACAAAACAGTTAGTGAATTTAGACACATTATTGAGCAGGTAAGTTTTGCAACTGACCAGAGTGGATAATTTTAATTGGTCTCCTTGAATCAAAATCAATATTGGAAATTGTACGGCATATCAGAAACATATCCGTCTCCTCCTTCTGTTCATATTTGGATCATTTCCGGCATGAATCCCAGGCCCAGTCTCGTCAATCCTCATGGGCCAGGAGGGAGGGCCTGGGTCAGATCATTCTCTGCTCTTATGGAGGGCACCTGATCAATCCTGAAATCCAGGAGAAATCTGCCTGATCTCAAGATGAACTTTCCAGGGATATAGTGCAAAACCCAAGTGCCAATCTTATCCTGTGCCAACTTCAGCCTTGGGAGGGAAATTAATAGCTGGATTCAGGCAGGACCCTCCACAAGAGGGCCTCAGATTTGTAATATTAGTGGGCAAGAAGCAGAACAGCAGAGACAGAAGCACTCACTTCTATGCTTCCCACAGTTCAGATCTCTAGAAACCTATGGACGCTTAGTTCTAATCGGTTATACATCACCTAAGATGCTTTGGGTGTGGCTGGGTCCCGGAGGTGGTATGCCTTCCCTGGCATTGCCAGGAAAATGCCATGCACTGAATGGCTTAGATTAGGGGTTGGCAAACCACAGCTTGTAGGACCAAATCCCACCATCTGATTTTGTATGAGCTAAGAACAGTTTTTACATTTTCAATAGTTGAAAAAAATCAGAAGAAGAGTAAGAGTTCATGACACGTGGACTTATGTGAAATTCAAATTTCAGTGTCCGTAAGCAAAGTTTTCGGGGAGCACAGCCACACCCATTAGTTTATGTATCGTCTGTGGCTGCTTCCTTGACATGATGGAGGAGTCGAGTGGTTACAGTAGAGACTGTAGGGCCCACAAGCCTAAAATATTTACTGTATGGTCCTTTGCAGAAAAAGTTTCTTCTTGCTTCGACTATTTGCTGTCCTTGAAGGACTGGAGCTGGGTATGGGGGTGCTGTAGGGATGAGGGCTAGATACTGGAGGGTTTTTTTTGGCTTTTCCAGTCTTGTATTCTTTTTTTTTTTTTTTAACATCTTTATTGGAGTATAATTGCTTTAAAATGGTGTGTTAGTTTCTGCTGAACCACAAAGTGAATCAACCATACATATACAGATATCCCCATATCTCTTCCCTCTTGCGTCTCCCTCCCACCTTCCCTATCCCACCCCTCTAGGTGGTCACAAAGCACCAAGGTGATCTCCCTGTGCTATGCGGCTGCTTCCCACTAGCTATCTATTTTACATTTGGTAGTGTTTATATGTCCATGCCACTCTCTCACTTTGTCCCAGCTTACCTTCCCCCTCCCTCAAGTCCATTTCTCTACATCCTCAAGTCCATTCTCTACATCTGCGTCTTTATTCCTGTCCTGCCCCTAGGTTCTTCAGAACCATTATTTTTTTTTTCAATTCCATATATATGTGTTAGCGTACGGTATTGGTTTTTCTCTTTCTGACTTACTAGACACTTGAACAAGATCAGGATTTTATTAGGGAGAAGGAAAGGGGAAGCCGATGCTATGCAGGAAATTAATGGTGTTCATTACATTTGAGAAGCCATCCAATTTCTCTGAGACTCATTTTCTACACCTGCAGATGTGGGGTATAGCAGATAAGTTTCTGGGGAATTGGTGAGAATTCAGGAGAAGGTGTGTAGATATGACTGGGTGACGTATGAAGGAAGGAGGGAAGGAAGCAAGGAAGGAATAGGGAGTCATCAAAGGTGAGGTTGGGGAGGTGAGCTGGCCCCTATCATTGGCTTTATTCTTCAACATATAGTGGGCTTTGAAATGCTTCAAACAAATGACGAAGTGGCATTTGCATTGGAGGGAGAGAACATGGCATTTGGTGTGGCTAGAGCAGAAAGGTCATTTGGTCAGAGAGCAACAAAAATGGAATGCTCATTGTAAGGGAAACTCATCAGATTGCTTTCTCCTTAACCTTCCCCCAGGAGAGGGAAGAGACAAGGAAGGGACAGCTCTAGGGAACAGGATATGGGATTATATGGGTGAAGCACACTCAGAATAACCCTATTAAAACGGGCATCTGGTCAGAAAGCTGTGTGTCATGCAGTGATGCTCAGACTAGGAGGGTGGTGGGAGCAGCACGGCCCACAGCGGGCTTCCCGAGAGAACATGGAGAACGCTGTCTCAGAGGCTACGGGTTCTTGTTCTGTGACTTGGAGCAAATGGGTCCACCTTTCTGGTTTTCTGTTTATTTATTTATTTATTTATTTATTTAATTTATTTTTTTTGCGGTACGCGGGCCTCTCACTGTTGTGGCCCCTCCCATTGCGGAGCACAGGCTCCGGACGCGCAGGCTCAGCGGCCATGGCTCACGGGCCCAGCCGCTCCGCGGCATGTGGGATCTTCCCGGACCGGGGCACGAACCCGTGTCCCCTGCATCGTCAGGCGGACTCTCAACCACTGCGCCACCAGGGAAGCCCCTGGTTTTCTGTTTTATAATCTGAGAATGAGAACTCTCCAATGAGATCATTTCTTTGAAAACATGAATGTACTAGCAGGAATAGATTCAAGCTTCGAGAGACCCAAAGTTGAAATACTTGGGGAACTCTCTTTAAGGAAAAAGAAATACCAAATTGAACGAGAAAGGAAAAATTTATAAGGCGGCAGGAAATCTGACAAATGATGTATTTTAAAGTGATGAAAAACACTCTAAACGTCACAAAAATTCAGAAAACTATCAAAATATTATTATGAATGAACTGCTTGATAAATTCTCATCCAGTTTTTGGCTGCATACTTTTGGCTCACTTTTTTTTTTTTTTTTGATGTGGACCATTTTTTAAAAGTCTTTATTGAATTTGTTATGTTACTGCTTCTGTTTTATGTTTTGGTTTTCTGGCTGCAAGGCATGTGGGGTCTTAGTGGCCTGACCAGGGATTGAACCCGCACCCCCTGCATTGGAAGGTGAAGCCTTAACCACTGGACCTCCAGGGAAGTCCCTTGTCTCATTTCTTCATATGACAATGCTTTTATTACATTTTCTGAAGAGAGGATAGAATGATAACTTAGCCTTTTCGATGGAAATTTGTTTTTAATGATTGATAACTGGACAGAAGGAAACACGTGACTCACCCCACAGCTATACTTGCTGTTTGCAGTCTCTCTCCAGGTCTGTGACCTGCAAACACAGGGATTCTAGTATTTTCTATTTGGCATGACTCCCATCAAAAAACGTAAGCGTGGGGTGTGTTGGTCATTGTGTACACTGTACCACTGCGTGAATTCCTAACGCTAAGAGTTTACATTTTTGCCTGGACATCAATGAGAACTGAACTCTCTACGTACACTGTTACCTGCCTGATGTAAGAAAAGACACGTATTTCATACCTTGTTCCTGTTCCATTGCCCATGTGCTTCTGATGCTATGTCGGGATCCAGGGGAGCTGGCTGTGTGCAGCAGGGATATTCCTGAAAACCAGGATGGTTAGAACAAGTGACTTGAAGCCATATATGTGTCTTAATGAACTAAGCCAAAGGTGTCTCTCGTGCGCCTTAGCCAGACCCAGATATTCAATAAGTGATACTGAGACAACTTGCCATCCTAATGGAAAAATCATATTATTTCCGTATCACTCATAAATACCTCCAATAGTCTATGTGGATTAAAGACATACATGTCACAAACAAACCCATGAGACGCTTAAAGGAGCACGTAGGAGAATTTCTTAATGACATTGGTGTAGGGGAGGATATCTTAAATCAGTTGGAAAAGGAAAACGTCATAAAAGGAGACAACAATAGAATTAGCTTCATCAAAATTTTAAATGTCTGTGATGACAATAGACGCTGTAAAAACAACTGCTATTTTTTTTAACATCTTTATTGGAGTATAATCGTTTTACATTGTTGTGTCAGTTGATGCTGTATAACAAAGTGAATCATCTCTACGTATACATACATCCCCATATTCCCTCCCTCTTGCGTCTCCCACCCTCCCTATCCCACCCCTCTAGGTGGTCACAAAGCACCAAGCTGATCTCCCTGTGTTATGTGGCTGCTTCCCACTAGCTATCTGTTTTACATTTGGTAGTGTATATATGTCCATGCCACTCTCTCACTTCATCCCAGCTTACCCTTCCCCCTCCCTGTGTCCTCAAGTCCATTCTCTATGTCTGCGTCTTTATTCCTGTCCTGCACCTAGGTTCTCAACACTGTTCCAAGTCTTTTGCACGTATTATCTCACTTAATTCTAATAACAATAAAATGAAGAGTATTATTACCTCCATTTTAAAGATGAGGGAACCGAGGCAGAGGGAAATCAAATAATTTTCCCAATGCCATGTGGTTAGTTTATAAGTGGCTGAGTTAAAGAGACTTACTCTTAACTAAATGTGTTATCCTATCTCACCTTCTTGCCATTTTATTTGTAATAAAGTGAAAAGACATGGCACAGATGAAGAGAAGATCCTTGCAATTCATAAAACCATCAGAGGATCAACATTCAGAATATATAAAGACCTCCTACATGCCAATTAGAAAAATAGAAACGGCTCAATTGAAAATGGGCAAGGTATGGAGGTTCCTTAAAAAACTACAAATAGAACTACCATACGACCCAGCAATCCCACTACGGGGCATATACCCTGAGAAAACCATAATTCAAAAAGAGTCATGTACCACAATGTTCATTGCAGCTCTATTTACAATAGCCAGGACATGGAAGCAACCTAAGTGTCCATCAACAGATGAATGGATAAAGAAGATGTGGCACCTATATACAATGGAATATTACTCAGCCATAAAAAGAAACGAAATTGAGTTGTTTGTAGTGAGGTGGATGGACCTAGAGTCTGTCATACAGAGTGAAGTAAGTCAGAAAGAGAAAAACAAATACTATATGCTAACACATGTATATGGAATCTAAGAAAAAAAAAAAGGTCATGAAGAACCTAGGGGTAAGACGGGAATAAAGACACAGACCTACTAGAGAATGGACTTGAGGATATGGGGAGGGAGAAGGGTAAGCTGTGACAAAGTGAGAGAGTGGCATGGACATATAGACACTACCAAACGTAAAATAGATAGCTAGTGGGAAGCAGCCACATAGCACAGGGAGATCAGCTCAGTGCTTTGTGACCACCTAGAGGGGTGGGATAGGGAGGGTGGGAGGGAGGGAGACACAAGAGGGAAGAGATATGGGAACATATGTATATGTATAACTGATTCACTTTGTTATAAAGCAGAAACTAACACACCATTGTAAAGCAATTATACTCCAATAAAGACGTTAAAAAAAAAAAAGAAAATGGGCAAGGGATAAGAACAGATGGTTCATGAAAGAGGATCCAGAAATGTCAAGACACACAAGAAAAGATGCTCAACGTTACTAATAACTGGGAAGATGCAAGTTAAAACACCAAGGGGATTCATCTCATAGCCAGCATACGTGCAAAGGCTGAAAAGTTTGGTAATAGCAAATACTGGGGAACATGTAGGGACCAGGAATTATTCTGAGGGTCAGATGATGCAATTACTTCCAGGAGCAATTTGACAGGATCTAATGGAGTTGAAGATGTACAGTTCTTGTGACTCAGCAATTTCAACTCCATTCAACTCTAATAGAAACCTTCACGCTTATGCATAAGGAGGAGAGTGCCAAGTTTTCTCTACTGTATTGTTTTAATTGCAAAACAATAAAGATGTTAAAAAATAATAAAATATATACATATTTTTTAAAAATTGATTTAATTTTTATCAAAGGAATACATGCATCTAGTTTTAAAAAATCAAATAATACTAAAGTGTTTATAGTAAGAAGCAACATTCCTCTGTGGGGTTTCATCACCCCCAGTCTTGCTCACTGGAGGCAATCACTATCTACTGTCTTAGCTTTATTTCTTTCAGTATTTATCTCCATATTTCTGAATAACATGTGTAGCAGGGCAATAAATAGATTTTTGCTTTGGTCTCAGAATTGCAGCTATAACCTCAAAGCGGAAAATAATAGGTGATAAAAACTCCCACAGTCCAAAGAGAATTGACAAGATGACAAAACTAATCTCCCAAGATCTTACTAACATGTGGCAGAAATAATACGAATAGATAACACGTGTCCCAAGTCCTATTCTCACCTCCTTAGAGTCATTTACTCATTTAACTATTGTAGTAACCCTACGAAATCCCTCTGTTTTATAGATGAGGTAACTAGTAATTCTGACCAACGACAGAAGTAGGTTTCTATCACAGATAGTCTCGCTCTTGACCATTACATGATACTGCCATCACCCAATCCTTCCACTCCAGCCTGTATGGGCAGAACACCAGAAACTTTGGAAGGATTTTGCCCTCAGCTTAGGGGTGTCTCTTCACTTTCCCATGCACCCTGTACATTGCAGCTGTGAATCAAGAAATTGGGGGGGGGGTGTTCCAAGTAGAGGTTAGGGGTATCTACAAGAGGGCAAGATGGGCATCTCATTCCTCTGATGGCTGTTTGTTTGAGGCCCATTGGCTGATTGCCCTTCCTGTCTATTTCAGCAGGGAGGAAGTAATGAGAGCAGGGTGGGAATAAAGACATGGAAAAGATGCAGGATTTCTTGTAGACCAAAGGGGCACTGGGGAAGTTAGCCAAGCTTGAGCCATCTTGGTAGCACTCTGCTGGAAGGGACAGTAGGAGCAAGAGGCCAGGTGTGAGGTTGGATGGAGTCAGAAGAGGTGAACCTGGTGGTGAGAAGGCACCTGAGGGTCCTTCAAAAAACTCATACAAGTTCCGTATGAGAGAGCGAATCAGCAGCAAGATTCTGGCCAAATGGTCAACATCTAAGACCAGCCAGTGTTAGCCAGGAGGCAACAACAGCAGTGTCAGGTAAACATAAAGGTGTTTACACCTTTACTCTGACCCCTACTTCCTGACCAAAATGGAAGGGGGTGAAATGGCCGACATGTCTCCTCCACACTTTGAGTTCCTGGGTTGAGGCTCATCTGGAGATGAGAGAAGAGAGGAGAGAAGGAGGACATTTAACAGGACCTAAGGTTGAAGTTTTAAAATGAAGACAGAGGGATTGGACATTTCACACCATTCTTAAAATGACGAGCAAGCTCTGGGGTCTGACTGAGAGGTTATTAGCTGAAAAGAAAATGAAATTCCATATAGCACAGTTGAAGGTAGAGATCAGATGAGAAAATAAAATGACCTCATGTTTATACCCTCATCTCAGACTGAGAATATGCAGTTCTCTGAGTAGCAGATGGTTGCATTGGCTGAATACATGTGTTTTTTCACCGCTTCTTGTTGACTTAACAGTTTAAGTACTTTCTATTGTGTTTTTCTGTATGTAGGTAAATGATGAATTAGCTCCTTTTCATGCTTCCTTTCTACACATAAACCTTTTCTTCCCTATCCTACGAACTCAGCTGTATGTTTAGAAAATCAATCATAAAATTTATGCTATGGTAGCTGTCTAAATATTGTTCACTCATGGGCCATACTTTGTCTATGATTACATTTCCTTTCTTGGAAATGAGTAGAGGATAAATACTTTTTTTTCATTTACCTTGTTTTCTATGTACATGTCTTTAGATTTTACCATCAGACCTGTCAATTTCCTATACATGGTTATTTTCTCCCCAAATGCTCACACATATGAAATCTTTCAGTTTTTTTCCTCCCCCCCTAGAATAATCTCTCCTGAAAGTCCAATCTACCATTCTTGTTCTCTGAATCTGCTGCATGGCTGTTATCCTGAAACTCTCCTTGGTCAACTTCTTGCATTGGAGTTAGTTTTCCTAGATCCAGTCTTCCTTTGTTTTTTCCTTTCTTGGCTGTCTGGATTCCACTCTCCCCCTCCCTCCCACTTTTCCTCCCTTCTATTCTGTTTCTTTTATCATTGCATGTCTGAAAATGTCTTCATCATAGTTTCTTCTTTTTTGGCTCATGTAGCTGTATAAAATATTCTAGATTTTTACTAATTTGGCTCCCCCTCAAAAGCCCAGGATGTGACAAAAGCCTTTTCATGTGTCTGTTGATTATTTGTATGTCTTCTTCGGAAAAACGTCTGTTCAGGTCCTCTGCTCAGTTTTTAATTGGATTGTTGTTTTTTTTGATACTGAGTTGTATGAGTTCTTTATTTTGGATATTAAACCCTTACCAGATATTTCATTTGCAAATATCTTCTCCCATTCAGTAGGTTGCCTTTTTATTTTGTTGGTAGTTTCCTTTGCTGTGGAAAAGCTTTTCAGTTAGATGTAGTCCTATTTGTTTATTTTTGCTTTTGTTGCCTTTGCCCAAGGAGACACATCCCAAAAAATATTGCTCAGACTGATGTCAAAGAGTTTACTGCCTATGTTTTCTTCTAAGGGTTTTATGGTTTCAGGTCTTACATTTCAGTCTTTAATATATTTTGAGTTTATTTTTGTACATAATGTAAGAAGGTGGTCCAGTTTCATTCTTTTGCATGTAGCTGTCCAGTTTTCCCAACATCATTTATTGAAGAGACTGTCTTTATCCTATTGTATATTCTTGCCTCCTTTGTCATAGACTAGTTGACCTTATGAGCATGGGTTTATTTCTGGGCTCTCTATGCTATTCCATTGATCTATGTGTCTGTTTTTGTGCCAGTACCATGCTGTTTTGATTATTATAGCTTTGTAGGATAGTTTCAAATCTGGGAGAGTGATAGCTCCATAAAAAAGAATGAAATTTTGCCATTTGTGACAACATGGATAAACCTTGAGGGCATTATGCTAAGTGAAATAAGTCAGACAGAGAATGACAAATGCAATATAACTTCATTCATATGTGGAATCTAAAAGACAAAACAAATGAACAAAAAAAAAAACAGAAATAGACTCATAGAAACAAAGTCATCGAACAAACAGGTGGTTGCCAGAGGGGAGGAAGGTGGAGGCACAGATGAAATAGGTGAAGGGGATTCAGAGGTACAGACTTCCAGCTACAAAAAAAATAGGTCAAGGAGATGTAATGTACACTTCGATACTATAGTATGTAACAACTTTGTATGGTGATGGATGGTAACTGGACTTACTGTGGCGATTATTTTATAATGGATAAAGATCTCAAATCACTGAGTTGTTCACCTGAAACTGATGTAATATTGTCTTTCAAGTAAAACAATAAAAAACAATAACAAAAAAGAAATGATAATACCAATTATGTTTTCTTTTAAAAAATGAACATGTGTTTAGGGAGAGGATTTATGTAGCAGAAGCACTGCAGACCTGGGGATCCCTAACACATGAACAACAGAGACCACCCTTTAAACAAGCCTGCTGACCCTTACCCTCTCACCCTGCAATCAGTGATTTCAGATGTAATGAAATCCTGATCAATCTCTATACTGTAGGTAGCACACTCTTTCCCCTTCAGTTTTTTAAAAATTTATTTTGTTGAAGTATAGTTGATTTACACTGTTGTGTTACTTTCTGCTATACAGCAAGGTGATTCAGTTATACATATATATATACATTCTTTTTCTTTTCCATTATGGTTTATCATAGGATATTGAATATAGTTCCCTGTGCTATACAGTAGAACCTTGTTGTTGATCCATTCTCTGTATAATAGTTTGCATCTGCTAATCCCAAATTCCCAACCCATCCCTCCCTCACCCCCCTTACCCCCTTGGCAACCAAAAGTCTGTTCTCTATTCCCCTTCAGTTTAAATTGACTTGGGGATAGTGCTACTCAGCAAGCAGCAGAAGCTCCCGTCCCTGCCCTTCTCGCAGCGTATGTTGTCACTCCTAATAGGGAAAAGATCAACTCCTGCCTTCCCTTGTCTCTCCTGATTAGAGTCACCAGCGCCCTCCACATTGGGGACCAGACTCGGTGTGTTTCTGAGCCAGCCCTGACTCAGGCAGCAGCTGAGCAGCAGCCCCAGCCCCGCCAGGAGGAGTGGGGCCCGGAGTCACTCCTGCTGCCTGTTGCTACATGTCCTGATATGACCTCATAGTGTCCGGTGCTGTCGGTTTATTCAGAATTAAGCAAGGGTTCTGCCTCTCTGCATTTAACCTTCAGTCCATTATGGGGAGCAGTGCTCTGAAACATGCCCTTCCTGGCATTAGGATGCCTCCTGCCCTAGGGAGTCCAAACCTCCTCCCTTGGTTTCCAGATCCCACCTGCCTCCCACTGTGAGGGGAGGGGCTGCCTTTTGTGCCTGTAGGACAAGCTGACCAGACTGCTGGTTTGAACGGCCTCGTGTAGCCCCTGCCTGAGCAACCTGGAGCTCACCAGTCCGTTTGTGCTTTGTGTACTGGCCTCAGACCTGGGCAAAGGGGCTTCTGTCCTGGCTTGCACACTCTAGAGGGTCCCACCAGGGCTGTCCTCCAGCTGGGCGCAACCCGTGGGGCAAGAAGACCACCTGGTCAAGAGGATACGCCCACCTGGAACCCACAGCTTCCCCCTAGACCATTCTCCAGATACCTGAGACTCAGGACTCAGCCCCTACAGTCATGATGCTGCTTCTAGGGCCTTTGCAAAGCCTCTCCCCTGGGAGCTGCCATAGTATGAACGACTCTAGGCTTGAAGCTTAGCCTAAAGCTATTTGCGTGGGGTGTGGAAAGAATTTAGACGTGTGCAAACATGCAAGGCCTTTTGCAAAGCAGGATATAACCCAGAATGGGGGAGAAAGGGATCAGGCAGGGGGCTGGGGGTGAGGGTCTCCACAATGCCATATTCAGCGCAGAACCCAGAGAAGCTCAAGAATTCTAAATTCTGACTTGGCTTTTTAGGTTATCATGAAGGTCTCTTTGTCAAGGAAGAAATACATACTTTATTTAGCAGTTCGTTAGCTTGACTTACAACCTGTTACTATTTCTCTGCCTGGCGTGAAGCCTCCATTTATTCTCTTACCCTGGACCCTACCGGAGTCAGAGGTGGGTCTAGGCTCAACCCTTGTCCCATCTGGTCACAACAGCCTCCCTACCACTTCCTCATGTTCTTGAGACGCCATCTGTTTCATACTCAGGTGGAGCCAAAGTGTGACATAAATAGTCTTGCAGCGTCACAGGAGGTAGAGGGAAGCAACATACATTCAGAGGAATGAGAATATGCTGATAAAAATAATAGGGGCTTTAGAAACCAGCCAAGGTAAATCCCAGCTCAGCCAGCAAGAAATCTGACTTCTCCAAGCCCTAATTTTCTCATTTGATACAAGCGGGAAGGATTCTATACCCTAAGTTTGATAAGGATTAAACCAGTGAGTCAGTCCAGGGCCTTACACAAGGCCTGGCTCATAATCCACGCTCGGTAAACAAGCCTCTCTCTCCTGCTAACTCTGGAAGGTTTCATTCTCTTAGAACGGGATCCACCAACACTAATTTGTGTCCTTGTCCAGCATGGTGCATGGAAAAGATATTTGCCCCTGGAATCTGATGTCTGTTGCAAGAGCTGCCCGTTCTCGGACTCTCTAGTCTATTCCAGGACCCCTGACTTCACTCCCCCCCATCTCCCACTCTCCAACTCTGGGATCTGGTCTTTCTAGCCATGTGGGCTGCTTCCATCTTGCTTCACCACTGTTTGGAATGATTATCCAGGATGCTGTGTTTGGGTTTTTTTTGCCATGAGCTTTCCCCATAAGCCATTCTGGAATGGACCTTCCTCCTTCCCAGGCTCTGGCTCTCACGGCAGGTCTGGGTGTGGGCACCATCCATGGTTCAATTAGGGCCATGAATGGGGCTAATGTGTCCCATCTCCTCAGGAAATAGAAGGCAGATGGTGGGGTAATTGCCTAAATCCAGAAAGCTAGGAGAGAGGGATAGAGTCCTTTGTAGTGCCCAGATGAGGAAGTAAGGAACTCTAAGCCTAGCAAACTTCCAGGCAAGCTAACCTGTAACTCTTCCAAGTCTTCATTATAAGTTGGTTTGCTCTAGGTTTCTTGGCAAAGTCGAATTTTAAAAATTCCACCTTGTGTTACTTCAACTAAAAGGGAATACATTTTAGCCTATAAATAGAGATCTATAACCAAACTCTCAGAGGGAACCTGGCTGGATAGATGTAGAGGATATATAAAGAGGTGAACATTTGGCAGGGAGGGGATCTAGAATGACTAGAATTTCTCTGACCTTCCCATTGGGAAATTCCCTCATAGACTATGGCCTGACAAATGGCACGCCATTGACCCAACTGCTCAAGGGAGAAGCCTGGACCCATCCCTGCCTTTGTCTTTCCTGAGCCTTCCACAATCATTAAATCCTGCACTTCTGTCTCCTTGGTACTTCTCAACTCCATCCACATCTCTTTATCTCCATCACCACCATCTTTTGACAGGCAACCCCCATAGTCCCCTAATTCTCCTACTGCCTCCAATCCAGAGAGAACCACTCACGGCTTCAAGGTGCAGGGAGAGTGTGTGCATAGTCGACTCCAGGAACCTGGTCAGAAAGATGGATCCAAGGGCCGGAGAGAAGACAAATGAGCTGCTTTCAGAGCACAGTGGTCAGAGAACGGCCAGGCATCCCAGTTGTTCCCAATGGCATGTGGGAAGAGTGAGGGATGGGCTTCGAGTATGAGCTAAAAAGAACTTCATAGGCTCTGAAATGGCTGGACTTTCTGGAAGTGCTCAAATCACCCTTGAGAACCAATGCCTTTTAGTTTAGGTTCCCCCTTGACCCGAGAAACAGGTTTTGAGACAAAGGCTTGAATGCAGGCAGTTTATCCGGGAAATGATGGCAGGGAACAGGAGTGAGGAACTAGAGAAAGATGGAAAACCAACACCAGGATGAATTCCAGAGCTGGCCACCATGGAATAGGGTACTTGATCCTGGACCTAGGGGCAGTCAAAGCTTGCACCAGGGGCTTCCCTGGTGGCACAGTGGTTGAGAGTCCGCCTGCCGATGCAGGGGACACGGGTTCGTGCCCCGGTCCGGGAAGATCCCACATGCCGCGGAGCGGCTGGGCCCGTGAACCATGGCCGCTGAGCCTGCGCGTCCGGAGCCTGTGCTCTGCAACGGGAGAGGACGCAGCCGTGAGAGGCCCGCGTACCGCAAAAAAAAAAAAAAAGCAAAGCTTGCACCTGTGTAAAAATATCCTTTATGCAGTTTGTTATCATTTTCCTGCCTGGGCAGACTGGATTGGGTAGGGCATTTAGGGAGTGCTGGTCATCAGGTTTGGGAGTCTAAAATCTAGAGCAGGAAGCAATGTTATCTGCTGGGGCAAAGGGGTTGCAGGAACCTGGTGAAGACTGCAGTTCTGGGACCCAGTGGGTTGCAGTTCAGAATCCAGACCTTTTTGTTTTTTGTTTTTTGATTACTGTGTTTTATTTTATTATTTTTTTTAACTGAGGTATATTTGATGTACAATATTTTAAAAGCTTCAGGTATACAACCTAGTGATTCACAATTTTTAAAGGTTATCTTCCATTTATAGTTACTATAAAATATTGGCTGTATTCTCTGTGCTGTAAAATATATCCTTGTGGCTTATTTATTTTATATATAGTAGCTTGTACCTCTTAACCCCCTACCCTATCTTGCCCCTCCCCCTCCCCTCTCCTCACTGGTAACCACTGCTTTGTTCTCTATATCTGTGAGTCTGTTTCTTTTTTGTTATATTCACTAGTTTGTTTCATTTTTTAGATTCCTTGTATAAGTGATATCATATGGTATCTGTCTTTCTGGTTCTAGCTTATTTCACTTAGTATGATAATCTCAAGGTCCATCCATGTTGCTGCAAATGGCAAAATTTCATTCTTATTTATGGCTGAGTAGTATTCCATTATACACACACACACATGCACACACCACATCTTCTTTATCCACAGAATCCAGACCTTTCAAGGCAGCTTAGGATATATGTGTCTGAACTGTTGCTGGGAGGAGGCGGAGAGGCACTTATGCCTTCGTGGGTCAAGCACAGCCCCCAAACTGTTAACCCTCTGCACTTCCGGTTTTTCGTGGTTGGAAGGTGAGGGGATTCCTGCAGGTGCCCCAGGCTGTGGCCTCAGCCTGCTTAAAACTGCTCGCTGCAGTAGCTGCTGGAGTCAGAGATGGGGCTGAGAGAGCTCACACAGCACCCTAGAAGGGTCCAGTGTTTGCAAGGAGTGCTGGTCGCCTCAGGTTCAATGTGACTTAGTGTCGGTGTGGGACTGAGTGCTGGCCGCCTTCCGATTATTCCTCTTCCTTCTTTGCCCCACGCTGTCTATGTCCCAGAAGGCTGACCCGTTTGGACTGTGGCAACAGGCTTTCTCACCCTCTGGCTTCTGGCTGAGCTCAGCCCGTGGGAGCAGCGACAGGGGGCTCCGAGTTTATTCTCCTAGCTCCCTATCCACAAGATTGCCGTGGCCTGGCTGCATCCCTCCATGAAATGTGACAGCCGGTCGCCAGCCCCCCACCCCCTCTCTCTGGGCTCTGCTAAGCCCTCCCTCCTCTGTCCCTTCAGCCTTAGGGCTGGTAACAGCTTATGATTCTGTCAATGGCTCCTTTTCTTCAACTTTCCTCCAATGGCCCGGTTTGAATGTGCCAACTAATTTCAGAGCCCCCGCTGGCTGGTAGACTGATGCAGGAGGCAAACGTGAACTCACAGGAGAACCAGCCAGCTTGACTGACCCCACTCCGTGGGGAGGATAAAGAGATGGCAGCTTCCAGCAGATGGGCACCAGAGGCTCACTTCCCTCCAGAAATTCAGACCTGGGCTGGGGAGCAGCGGACGGTTTCCAGACTCCACTTCCTAGAGGGGCAAACGTTCCTAGTGGACCACCAGGATGGGTGCTACGGCTCAGCCTCCTGCCAGGTGGGGTTGCAGGAGCAGGTCCCTACACCCAGCCAGGTGGTCTCGTGGTTTTCCTTATGACCAGGTACCCAGGAAGCTGTCACAGAGCACAGGGAAACCACGGAGTGGAAGAAAACAGATGTGCACTGAACAAGCATCCTTACCTGTCAGGTGCCCTATCTGCATTCTCACTGATTCATAACTACCCTTGAGTCTGCTTTCGACATCCCCATTTTATGGATCAGGACCACGAGGCTTAAGAAGGTCCAATCAATTCCACTAAATCACACAGGCAGGAACTTGGGCCGAAGGATTCACGCTCATTCCACTATATACACAAACTCACTCCTCCCTGGCCTAGGAGGGCCTCACAGTGGGCTGTGCAGATAACCCTGCTGAGTGTTGCTCTCCACTCGCCTCCCCCGAGCCCATCCCGACAAGCCTCCACAAATGTTGATCTGAAGGGTAATTTTCTTGTCAACTGAATAATTAATGGGCCGCACACTACAGTGGCCCTCTGTTATTCTGCTTCTCGAAGATATATTTCAAAATGAATAGCTGTTTAACCAATCACTTGGCAGACGTATTACCCTTAGGTGTTTCTGTCAGTCAGCGTTTTCACACATCGAGCCGTAGTCAACAGAATCAATTTGGGTATCTGCTCTGGGAAGGTGGAAGCAGCCACGAATTAGAAATTCTTGGGCTATCTGAACTTGTCGCCTGTTAGCACTGCGCGGCGTGAGGATTGCCCTTGCAAGCTCCTTGGCCCTGTGCTCGGGCGCCCCGGCATTTTCTGCCACTCTTAATAAAGCGGGAAGAGGTCTTTTGTGGTAGCTTTAAGATAATGTCTTGGACGGCAGGCGTGTCTTTTCTTTCTCAGCCAACAGAGCATTTATTTTGCTGTTTCCCTTCACAGAGGTGTAAGGCGGTAGCTTTACAGAAGAATTTCAAAACTTCTGATAGCCCGGGAATGGGAGACTAAAGAGGGTGTGCATTTAGGCAGAAACAAAATTCTGATGCATCTGAGGAGTGCTTCGGAAGTGCCTTCTATCAGAAGAGAGTTTACCGGATGCTTTTGCTAATGTTGAGCGATTGCAAAAGGATTTGGAAGACGTGGTGAACTCTTGCAACCAACCTCCCCAATGGATCTGGCCTTTGCCAGAAGAGGCAGAAATACTTGTAGAAACATTGCTGGTGCCCAGTCTTTGGCCTGCCCTGCAGGTCACCTGCAGAGGTCCCAACTCTGCTGATGGCCTCCTGCATCTCTCTGCCCAAGGGGCTTCACCAGTCATAAGATCATGCTCAGGTCTTGAACTAGGGGGCTGACTGGACGCATTGGAAGTTAGCTCCCTGGGAGCGACCTTCAACCTAGGAGTGACAGAAGTTGGTGAATAAATACTTCAACTTTCTCATCCCTCAGTGTGAAAGTGATGAGGTGAATCCACACGGTTTTCCAGAGGGCCCCAGGGGAATGGGTGCCAGTTGCCCACAGGAGGAAGACATTGATTGACAGCCCCGTTTTGCCTGTGCGAAAGCAGAGGCTCTGAAAAGATGAATGGTCTTTCTTCTACACTCCTTCACACACAGTAGGGGCGTCTCACCTCACCTGTCTTCGCCCACTTTTATCTCAGTCTTTGCTGACAAAAGCCAACTTCACACAGGCCATGACACACCTTGTGTCTGAACCATGAATCACTCTCTTTCTGTTTCAGATTTTCTCAGAGGCCATGTTGTGGGATGTCTGTGGGAACCCCTCCCTGACCACCCCCCCAGGAATGAACATGTACAGATTCCAAACCTGAGGGCATTAGTTCCCTGTGGGCCAACCTGTGTCGATGGGAGATGTTTATTTTTTTATATTTATCAATGTCGATACATTCAGACCTAGTTCTTTCTTTCTTTTTTTTTTTTTTAACTGAAGTATAGTTGATTTACAATGTTGTGTTCGTTTCAGGTGTACAGCACAGAGATTCAGTTATACATACATATATATCTATTCTTTTTCAGATTCTTTTCCCATATAGGTTATTACAGAGTAGTGAGTAGAGTTCTCTGCTATACAGCGGGTCCTTGCTGGTTATCTATTTTATATATAGTAGTGTGTATCTTTTCATCCCAAACTGGGGGCTAATGTCCTGGCAAGGTCACTTGGAGCCAGTCTTAATCCACTGCTGGGAGGGCTTCTTGAAGCTTCCACAGGATGACAAATAAGGTGGAATTTCAAGGACTGTTTTGGTACGGGAACAAGTTAGTTGTCAAAAAGTTGAGAGAGGTGGAATGTTAGAATGATTTATTACATGAAACCAGAACATTCAGCTCCTTACTTAACATGCTCTCCCATCTCACAGACTTCTCCCCACCTCCCCCAGTAGAATCTAGAAATGTGTTTTACACATTTCTAAAACAGTAAGAAATGTGCTGGTGAGGGGAGCCCCGAATTCTCTGAGAGGTTAATTGGCAGCTGTTCTCCATAGGGTGGAGACGCTGCCATGGAGCTGAATTCCCTCTTATCAGTGGGGATAATAGGACCTCTGTACTGCAAAGGCCAGGTGGTGGCATTTAACTGACAAGGCAAAGCAGAAATAATTAATATCGTGGATAGCAAAGCTTGGATGGTAGCCAGTGTACCCTAGACTTATAGGAATTTGTGACAATGACCATGACATTTCTGGGGACAAGATACATAGGAAGTTGTGGGTCAACCTCCTCCAACCAGTTGAAAGACCTTGAGAGCAAAAACCGAGGTTTCCCAAAGAAGCAGAAATTCGGCCTCAAGACGGCAGCATCACCTCCCACCTGAGTTTCCAGGCTGTTGGCCTGTCCTCTGATTTTCAGACTTGCCAGCCCCCAAACTGTATGAGCCAATTCCTTAAAATAAATCTCTTCATGGATTGATAGATAAGTGATAGCTAGATTCTGTTTCTCCGGAGACCCTTGATTGAAACAACTTCCTTCTCTGTTTGGCTTTTCCAAGATTCCTGTTCCCTGGGGGATCATTTCCCCAAATAAACTGTCATAACAAGTCCTTGTCTCAGGCTTTCCTTTCTCGAGAGAACCCAGCCTAAGACAGTAGGTCTTTGAAAAGATGGGCACTTTTACACTGTTTCAGTAAAATCCTGTGATAAGCCAATTGTTGTCTGACTGTAAGGACTTGTTATTGGTAGAGAAGTTCAAAATATTGAAATGAAACTTGATTAGTGCATATTCTCTTGAAGCTTTATTGGAAAACTTAAAATGCAAATGAAAAATGTCAAAGTCATGAGCTGGGAACTGAGTCACCAACATTTGTAACCATGGAAAGCTATTCATCTTTGAGGTTATTTGGGTTCTCAGTGATATGCAGACTGATAGGAAGGATTTACAGCAGCAAATCCTGCCCAACACTCCTCTCCCCACCTTCCCCAGTAGAATCTAGAATCTGGCCACTTTTCATCACCTGCAAAGCTACTACCCTGGGACCAGCCATCCTCATTTCTTACCTGGATTATCACAGACTCTTAACTGGTCTCCCTGTTTCTATTCTTACTCCCCTTCAGTCTATTCTCACTCCAGAAGTTAGAGGAATCCTGGTAAAACACAAAGTCAGATCATGCAATTCCTCTGCTCACAGTGCCTCCAAACGTCCCATTTTGCTCAGGGTAAAAACCAATATATGATAGCTTTCAAGGTCCAGTGTGATCTGGCCTCAGTTTCTCTCTCTGATCTCATCTCCTGTTCTTTTCCTCATTCACTCCAGCCCCTGTGGCCTCCTCACTCTTCCTCAAGTGCACTAGACATGCTCCTGTCTTAAGACCTTGCTGTTTACCCCTCCTGGAATGCTCTTCCCCCCCACAAATCCCTGGATCACTCCACTTGGCCGCCCCGTTCACAGCTCCTAGGGACACCATCTACATTGTAGCATAGACACGTGGCGTGTTGGAGATCGGCTGGCCAACCCCATAATTTTCAAGTTGGGAAAATTGAGAAACACAGAGGTTGAATGACTTTCCAGGATCTCACATAAGACAGGAGACTGGCAAAAGAAACCTAGTTTCACAGACTCTCCATTCCGAGAGATGTGTCTCAGAATAATTTTGTTTCCAGAAAGAGAGTTTGACAACGGATCATCCCGAGAACATCTTCATCCATATTTCTGGGCGTAACATGGGGTGGATCTACTAGAATTGTGAGGAATAGTATAATGGATGGGTACTTAATCCCACACTGTGTAGGAAGAGGAGCTGGAAGCATCCCCCCATCAACCTCTGCAAACACTGGGGCTCAGAGTAGTAATCCCCATGGGAAATGACTGGGGAGAGAGGCAGAGCCCAGGCTTGTACTTCGTGTCATGTTCAATATCCTCTGGCAGGTGCGGGAGAATGACTCATTCCCCCTACTCCTCTGAAAATGTCCCTTCATGTTTCATAAACAACAGCTTTGCTGTGCCATTGTCTCCGTTAGTTATTTTCATAATTCATAATTATCTTAGTTCTTAAAATGTAGACATACGTTTAGAAGCACGATCCAATCGCGCTCGATCGCTGCCACATTGTTTTCAAAGTAATTACCGTTCATTTGGCTTTTGAGGCTGTTGAATGAATTTTCCACATGAGATTCCTTGATTTGTACATATTTTATTGCTATAAAATAGGTATTGGCAAGCTGCCTAAACTGTAGTGAAGGCCTCTAATTCCTATCACTATGTGATAAAACAAATTGAGTGCAAACTGAGAGGCCTAAGATAGAACACTTGAAATGGATGCCACTCATTTTTTTTTTTTTCTAAACCAAGTTTCCCCAGGTGTGAGGCACAGGTAGCTTAGATTAAGGTAGCTTAGTTCAGGCTGAGAGCTCAGAATTCTCTTAGCATTTGTATAAAAATGATAATGTCCCTCTTTGATGGCAAACCTCTCTCTTCCCGTGATCTGTTATTCCTTGGGGAAAAGGATGTTTGGAGAGAGAAGTTTATTACCATTTTTCATGCATAGTAAGAGAAATGGAGTACTCACAAAACAGAGCCAGGTAATTCTTGGTCAAGGTAGAGACTTGGGCTGGCTGTTGAGACGAGGGTGGGCCCTGCTAAGCTGTGTAGGCTCCAAAAGTCCTTCTACTTCTCTGAACCCACTTTGTTCACTTGTAAAATTAAGGCATTGGAACAAGTTAAATTAAATTTGTAATTTGTTTTTCTGAGGTTATTGGTATCTTGGATTTATTTAAGATCTTTTTACTGAGGCCTTCTCTAGGGTTTTAAAAATCGTATCTACCCTGTTCTGTCCAGATTCTAAAAATAGTAAATGAGATGAGAAATAAAGTTGTAGAAAGTATTCTAGTGTTGGGTTAGATGACCTTCAAGGTCTCTCATAATCCAGAAATTCTTTGACTCCATGTGGTCAGTGGAAGCTCTTCCTGGCTTCTTCAGTTGGATTTCCCACCACCCTCCAACCCAAATCCTTCCCACCAGCTCTGAGTCTCCCAGCAAAAACAAACAAAACAACAACAAAAATGAACACATGTGTGTCCATGCTTATACATTTGTTGTCTTTGAAGTGCCTCCCAACTTTTCTGTGCTTTCCAAGAGCTTACTCTTTTGCCCAGATTTAGGGCAATTGACATGACTTCTATGGAGGTATTTCCAATGACCCCTATTCACAGTGACCAATGTCTTTACTGAAATATTTTTCACTTGGTTCCATAGCATCGTATATTGGTTTTTAGTGTTTAATACCTATTTCCCTTCTTTCTACAACAAATTGTATATTCTTTGAGAAAAGAGTTGGTGTCATTTTCTTCCATCTTTGATTTCACCCATAGTGAGAAGTGTAGCTGTTACTTAATAGGTAGTCATGGATTGATAGGTCCAACGTTAATTTTTTTCTTTCATTTATTTACAAACATTTAATTGACATATTTCTTCACTCCCTCCAGATCCCAGGGATTGACTAGTCTGGTCTCCTCCATTACATTTTTTATCTTTGACATTCTTTCCCCCAAAGTTCATTGGCACACACACATAATTCTTCTACCAGATTATCTCTAAAATAAACACACGGCCCCTCTTAATGTTTCTATTGGGTTTTCATTGTTAGTAGTCAAGAAGAAATAGATTTAAAGAAAGAAATCCAAGATAATCTCAAAATTACTTTTGCAAAAGGCAAAGAGTTTCCCAGGCATAGTTGTCTCTAATATTCATGTAAATGTAAAAACAAGTCTTCCCTCTTCTTAGTGAGTTGGTTGGGTTTCTCAGTTGCAGGGAGCAGAATCCACTCTGGCCATTTTGAGCAGAAAAGAGCTAAATAAAGGGCATGAAATAGCTCACAAAGATGTTGGCAAAGTTGGAGCAACAAACTCTGAGTTGAGCTTCTAGGCACAACTTCCAGAACCACATCCAATTAAGGTCCCAAATCCCACATCCTCTGTTGCAATGGTAAGCTGGCAACTAAGTAAGAAAGTGCTACCACTGCCAGCCCTGGACCCATTACTGCCATGATCATAAAGCTGCAATAGTTGCTGCTGGCCCCCAAAACCTCATGTCTCCACCATCATGCTTACCGGAAAAGCCAAATTCCCAATGTTTAATCTCTTTGTTACAATGTTCATGGCCTCCTCATGTGTCTTGTGTGACCATCCACCTAGTAGAACCTGGATCCTATGAAAACCTAGCTGCAGGAGAATCTCAGAAAAGTATTTTTTATTTTCCAGTTTTTACAGTTTGGGAAGGCTTTGGAGGGTTCAGAGTGGGTACTGAATGAGTTAACCTAAAGTACTGGCCACATTCAGTGATTTTTCTCTTGATTTTTTTTATGGCAATCAACTTCATCCCAACTATCTTTCCAGACCAAAGATCCTTCTCCATGGAAGATTTGCCCAAAGATTATCTTTCTCTTTAATGCTCTTAAATGCTGTATGTTATACCCCAAGTAGCAAGTCAGGTTCTTTTCCTGTCTTTGACTAGCTCTAGATACAACTACTAAAGTACAAGTGAATCCTCCTAGCATTTGGTTGCCGCCTCATCTCGTTAGGATTCTAGCCTTCCTGGTGCTTTACTCATAGTTGGACATCTTTCTCTTGTATTTAACCTTGGTCATGAGTTCTTCTTTATACCATTTTGATAGGTGCCTTTTTAAAATCAGAGCACCTCTGAATCTTATCTCTGCAGTCATATTAGTTACATAGGCACCACTTCTTTCTCATAGGAGTTGACTGGACTATGATCATTCATTTATTTTTTTCAGCAAATATTATTTCATGACCCATCCTGAACTGGATACTAAAGTCATTTTATGTATTCCATACTGGGGATATAATGGTAAATAAGATTTACCATGGACATCTCAGGATGGTGGAGAAGAGAGGTATTCCAAATAAATTAAACAATGACAAATTCTGATCAATGCTGTGAAAGGAATGGTGTTGGAATATAGAATTACAGGGAATATAGGGAAGTTCTTTTATGGGTGGTGTCATACAGGATAATAGTCTGAAGGGCAAGAAGAAGCCAGCCAAGCCAAAGTAAGTTATGTCCACTGGAGTAGGGAACTCAGCATGTGTAAAGGTTTGAGGTGAGAGGGAGTTGGGTGTATTGAGGAAACGGGAAAATGCCAGGGGTGGACAGAGCAAGTAGGTGGAGCAGGAAGACAAAGAAATGGATTTCATAGATGCTCTGCATCAGACCAATTAAATGTGCATCGGGCATCTAGACAATGAAAGTCTTTTGCCAGTAGAGCTTGCTACTGAAGCACCTTTTATTTCTTCCACTTTGTGGATTGGACTTGAGTAAATTCCTGCAATTCTTTTGATTCTTTTTTCATTTTTACCTCACTTAAATCACCTTCAGTGTGTCTCCCCACACACTTGTGTGGATTTTCCCTCCAGTATGCATTTCTGATTTGATTGTGTCTTTAAATGTCATTCTCAGCATGGATGGGCCTTGAGATTATCATGCTAAGTGAAGTAAGCCAGACAGAGAAAGACAAATATATGATATCGCTTATATATGGAATCTAAAAAAAAAATGATACAAATGAACTTATATACAAAACAGAAATAGACCCACAGGCATAGAAGAAAAACTTATGGTTACCAAAGGGGACAGGGTTGGAGGAGGGATAAATTAGGAGTTTGGGATTAACATATACCCACTACTATATATAAAATA
>NW_020837974.1:10584398-10620661 GCF_003676395.1 Aethalodelphis obliquidens
TATATATATATATATATATATATATATATATATATATATATATATATGAATCACTTTGCTGTACACCTGAAACTAACACATTGTAAATCAACTATACTTCAATGAAAAAATAAAAGAAAAAAAATGTCATTCTCTTCTACTGAGGTCTTTCAAGCCAGAATTTTATCTCAACAAGGCTGTGATACCCATAAGATACTATTTACCATTTAGTGTTACAGTCTCTAATTCACTTTCCTTACTGCCACGCCCTAGATGTTGGTTTGTAGAAATGCAATGACACAGGATAGCTCTTTTTGTAGCAGAATATCTTGCAGCTGTTGCTTACTGTAAAAAAAATGCCTCTCAAACTTACTTCTGCTGACATTTACAGACCGGGTGCATCTTCTGACATACACCCAGAATTTGATGACGTACCTTCAAAATACGAAGAGAATAGTACTTCGGATTTTATGTTTTGTGGTGGTATGAATGAACACATGTCTAACAATGAGTAATAAAATCAAAGATGAAAAAATTATTTTTATGATAAAGTAAAGACACATGGTTAGGCTAAGTTTTAAAATATTATAATTTATTTTTTAATATGAGTAGTAACTTTATCCCGACCTATTTCTTTGGTAAAAATGTGATCAAATGTATTCTATTGGAAAGAAGCAAAAATAGACCATATTTACTGTCTAAATTTTATAATAATTTAATGATATTTAGCATCTATTGCAGATGTATTTATTATTGCAGATTTTATTTGCTTTATCAATGTCTTTGCTTTGGTAATCTGTGCTGTTTGGTTATTTCTTGTTTTTTTAATTTGAAGTATAGTTGATTTACAATGTTGCATTCGTTTCTGCTGCACAGTAAATTGATTCAGTTATACATATATATACATTCTTTTTCATATTCTTTTCCATTATGGTTTGTCACAGGATATTGAATAGTGTTCCCTGTGCTATATAGTAGGACCCTGTTGTTTATGTTCCGTCGTCTATAATAGAAATGTTTGTAGCATCAGTCTCAATTCCGTGCAATGTAGAGCTAGATGCTCCACTGAAAGGTTCTTCGTCCGTCCTCGTCCTGTCCTCATTAAAATGCATCCCCAAGGAGGATGAAAAAGAAAAGAAAAATACTGTGAAATCATGACTCGGTGGCACAGCAGTAGCGTCTTGTTGCCACCACAGCCATCTGGGCACAGGGGTGACAACAGGCAGTTGACAGGTTAGAGGTGAGAAGAGGGGTTTTGAGCAAACCAAGCAAATCAGCTGTAAACTCCACCCCTTTGTCACCCACCACGGGCATCAAAAGAAATGCAAGGAGCTGAGAACACTGTTATGGATTCACTCTAATTTATAAAGTTAAACCATCCTTTAATCTCAGTAGTTAGGTACACTCAGTAAGAAGTTGCTTGTAAAGTACCACACAAGCAGTAGTAATTCAGATACATTGCGATCGATCTTTACGAATCATTGAACCCTTTCCAGGCACAGGAGTTGAGACCTGTATTATTCCCTGGCTCCTGACACTTGCTGATCCTGTATTTTACCCAAAACCTTAGAAAGCAAACCGAATCTTCACAGGTGTGCCAACATGGATTTTGACAATGAAAGGGGAGACCTTTAGCCCTGCCCCCTACAAACTGCTGATCTTAGCAAAACAAATTGCTGAGAAAGCATTTCCTATAGCACTTAAATGGAATTCAATACGAATACATCACAAGTCAGAAGTATCTCTGGTCTCATCTCATTGTAAATAATTCACTTGTAATTATTTGTTTAGTATCAGTTATTGTAATTGTAAATAACATGCTAACAGGAGCATCTTCTCTGCTCACCGTTTTTAACTTGTTCTGCAAAAACTCAAACATACACAAAAGTAGGAAGGATAACAATGAACCCCATATACCCATCACTCAATAATCAGTGTCATGGTCAATCTTCTTTTATCTATACTGCCTCTTCCTAATAAGCATATGTTTCAGTGTATGTATATTTTAAAAAATACCTAACCATAATGCCTATGTTGCCTCTTATGAAATTAACAATTGTTTTTTAATATTATCAAATTCCATTCAGTTAATAGATTTCCCCATTTGTCTCATATTTTTTAAAGAGTTGGCTTGTTGAATAAGATCCAGTCAAAGTCCACACATGGCATTTGACTCTCTTAAGCGGTTTTTAATTTATAAGTTCCCCCTTTCTCTCTTTAAAAAATGTTTTCCTTTTCAATTTATTTTATGAATAAATCAAGCCATTTGTCCTCTAGATTTTCCTACATTCTGGACTTTTATGATTGCATTCTCATGACATTAAACAGATTCCTCTGGATCCTGAATGTCTTGCCAACTGGTAGCTATTTCTGAGGTTTGATGTGATTCAAGTTGGAGTTTGGGGCAAGAATTCGTCAGAGGTGGTGGTAACGTTTCATCTCTATCTCGTAACACACAGCTTGACATAGAGGGGTGATTTGGGGATACCTGTTGAATGACTGCACGATCTCTCACCCTTATCATGTTCCTGTTTGGACCCCAGGGCACTTTTCATGCCAAGATGCCGTTCCTCTTCTTCTGATATAATAACGGCTTAGCCAGTGCATTGTTGGAATTGCACTTGGTTCTACTAACACAGAGATGAATGATCACCCCTAGGGAACTTGACACCTGGAGGACGGGGTAGGGGGCATAGGTGCCAATGGAATTCATAGGATGTTATGGGAATACAGTACAAGGTCATTCATTCCGTGTCAGAGGGAATACAAAGGCTTCCCAGGGGGACAAATGCCAGGAGTTAACCAGGGCAGAAAGTTGGGGAGAATATCTCTGGCAGAGGATACAAAGGGAAAGGTGCATTGGGGAGCAGCAAGTGGTCCCAGGAGCATGGACAGCCATAAGCATTGAGGTCGGAGAGGCCAGGTCAAGGATGCCCTGGAATCCCAGCTAGGGAATTTGGATTTCATTTTTAAGGGTATTTGCCGAAGTACCCACGCTTGTACAATGGAGGTAGAAGATATAAGTGACAGGTGACAGAAAATGAATACCTACATTTCCAAAGAAGCCTTTGGAAAGCTGCTCCCTGACCTCGGTCTCCTCTTGTGTAAATGGCCTTGTTCGTGGCTGCCCTCCCCACCACAGAGGCTTTCTAACGTTTAAAAGCACAACAAAGTGTGGAGAGTCCAATGAAACCTGTAAGTGAGATTGTAATTGGTTGTCTCGGGCCTTGAGAGTCCCAGAGCTCTGTTTTCGGTTCAGACTTTGCTGCTAACGATGTGAGTGTTTGGACAGGTAACTCAACAGGAACATGGCTTGAGGCTCTGGGCCTCTTTTTCGTCTGTCCAGTGAGGTACTTGGAACAGATGACTTTCATTGTCCCTTTGTTATCAACAGTGACTGATGCCATAAGCCCAGAATTACAAAGAATTACTGTTGTTTCACTTCTAATCTGCTGCTCTTAACATTTTTCTCCTCTGTGGTGGAAAGTAATTCAGGTAACATAGTTCCTTTTTGCATAGATTAAACCATAGCCCCCGTCATATCACATGTCCCGTTGGGGCCATGCTTACGCTAGGGTCAGCAGTGCCTTTCTGTATCTGAATTACCAGCAGACCAAATGGGCCAGAATCCTGGAGTGAGGGAAATGTGAGGAGCAGATGCAAATGGGCAGGAATCTGCACTATTAAAAATTTTTTTTAACTATTTTTTGATTCATAGGAAGTTGCCCAGATATAGCATAGGAAATTTTAGATGCATAGGAAGTTGCAAAATATTGCAGAGAGGTCCCAGATAGCCTTCGCTAGGCAATCCTGATAATTCTATCTTAATAATTATAGTAATTATTAAGTAACTATTTACTTTTAAAATAATTATTAAATATTTAATAATGATACTATAATATCAAAACCAAATGTTTGATGTTGGTACTATGTATGTGTACAGTTCTATGCTATTTTTTCACACATGTAGATTTGTGTAAACACCATTGCAATATATGTGACAGTTAATTTTATGTGTCAACTTGGCTGGGCCATGGTGCCTAGATATGTGGTCAAGTATTATTCTGGATGTTTCCATGAGGGTGTTTTTAGATGAGATTAACATTTAAATCAGTGGACTTTGAGTGAAGCAGATTGCCCTCTCTAATGTGGGTGGGCCTCATCCAATCAGTTGAAGGCCTTAATAAAACAAAGACTGGGGCTTCCCTGGTGGCACAGTGGTTGAGAGTCCGCCTGCCGATGCAGGGGACACGGGTTTGTGCCCCGGTCCGGGAATATCCCACATGCCGCGGAGTGGCTGGGCCCGTGAGCCATGGCCACTGGGCCTGCGTGTCCGGAGCCTGTGCTCCGCAACGGGAGAGGCCACAACAGTGAGAGGCCCGCGTACCGCAAAAAAAACACCAAAACCAAAAAAACAGAGACTGATATTATCCAAGCAAGAGGGGATTCTGCCAGCAGATGGCCTTTGAACTTGAACCACAGCATCTGTTCTTCCCTAGTCTCCAGCCTGCTGGTCCACTCTGCAGATTTTGAACTGGCCAGGCTTCATAATTATGCAAGCTTATTCCCTAAACTAAATCTCTTTCTATATGTGTACATCCTATTGGTTCTGTTTGTCTAGAGAACACTGACTAATACAATACTAGGGAGAACTAAGGAGTCTGTACTTTAACCAGCTGCCCAGGCAATTGTCAGGCACTCTGGAATTTGAGGAGTATTATCCCCAGCAATGCCGCTGCCAGCCGGACAATCAATGGATCTAAGATCCTGACGGTCAGTCAATGTGACATTACCTAGCAGTCCCTCTCAACAGTGAAGAGAGAAGTTTTTCCTGGTTGCCCCACATGTCAGAAACTTTCTAGCCTCTGACCAGCTCAGAGTCTATGTAGGACATGCATCTCATACCTCCACGTGCATGACTGGGCAGATGTCTGAGGTTCTGTGTCTCCAGCACACTCCTAAGTAAGGCTGGTGCTTCTGGTGCATGGAATATACTTCTGGGAATCAGATGAGCTGGAGCTGGATCCCTGGCTCTGACCTCCACTGGCTGTGTGACCCTGCAGATGCTGTCAAGCCTAAATTCCCTCATTTACATATTGGGGGTAATAAGGGGTGATAATCTCACAAGCATACTGTGAGAGTAGGTGACATCGTACCATAGAGTACCTGCCACAGGTCAGGTACACAGTGGTCACTCATTCAGTCTTACTTTTCTTATCTTTCTCCCCATCCTCAAATGGAGATTACCTTGCCATGGGATAAGGACAAAAGGTTAATCTGAACACAGACAGAAAGAACAGGGCTTTCAGGCTGTCTTCCCAGTTCTGAGTTTGTGTTCTTCCGGAGTCGCCTTCCAGAACTTACTAAGAGATTAGACCTGGTCCATTCTGCAATGATTTTGGTTGAGCCATAGTCATTTTTGCTTTGGAGTCTGTTTTATCATCTACCCTTAGTCCAAACTGACCTTTGATATATAGCTGCTTGAAAAATGAGTGTTCTTAGGGAATAATTTCCTAAAAAGGGCAACGCCACCTTGTTCCTCATCTTCTCAGAGACTGGGATCCCAGAAACTGCCTCAGAGTAATCCTTCTGACCATGCACTTTTCTCCTGGGGAGAAAGGTCCTGAAATGCAATTTATTGTAAAACACACAGTAGTTACAGGCTACCACAGTCGATGATATTCCTTTTATTACCACTCAGACGAGAACAGAAAATGACATTGGAAGGCAGTGAACTCACCGGAAGGGCAGAGAATGTCATTAAATTCAACATGCATCATATTTCATAATCAGAACCCTGCAGTCAGCACTGACACCACAGAATGAGTATGTTGCAGTCATGATAATATAAAACCCATTGCATCTCTTCCCTTGGCTCTTTTTGGACCCTGGCTGGGGCCAGGCCATTAATCACTGGAGGCAGGGGATGGTGCAGACCACTGCACACTGGATTGCATAAATTGAAAATACATCAGTATTAGCGGGGAACACTGTCTTTAGTTTATCTCTGTTCGGGATGCTAGCTTCTGAAAGGCTGGGATGTCTTTACAGTTAAACCACCTAATTTCAGCAATTGCCCCAGCTTTGAGAAAGTGTGTGGTCCCTTAAGGCTTATGTGGGAAGGATTAAGAAGCAGCCTTTTCTTCAATCAGAGGAGGCTGCCCTGAGACTTTGTTGGGGGGCTGATGGCTTCTCTTAGATGCCTCTCAAATGGCACATAGGACAGGATGTGTACGCCCATGGGTCGGGGTGGGTCCCCAGAAGTATCATATGCTTATATAGCATCCAGGCTGATCTTAGAATTTTAGGTTTTGTGTTCTATGCCATAGTGTATATATTTGTTTTAATTTGAAAGAGTGTTTTCCTTACGTCACTTAATACTGAAAATCCAAGGAACTGTGGCAAAAATCTGAGGTTTTTGGAGCCCCTGACACACTGGTTTCAGAGTTCCAGAAATGTGTACTTAAGAAGTATGTGTCTACGGGATAAAACCCTGAAATTTGATTCAGTTATAAAGAGCCTTCATGATCTAACCTCTAATCTCATGTCTGAGCACTCAAACTGAGCAACCCTTACTTCCAACACACTGAATCTGTATGGTTTCCCCACTCTCTCTAGCCCTTAAATGCAATCTGCCAGTTTCTTCCTGCTATTACGGAACAGGTTCCACCAGATTTGCAATGATTGGTTTATCTTATCCGTTTCTCAACGATTATAAGGTCACATTGTTCTTAAGTGGCAGAGTCAGGGTTCAAAACCAAGGAATCCTAGCCCCTCAATAGATCTTTCACTTATAATGCAAGAAGTACTTGAATTATAGCAACATGGATGGACCTTGAGATTATCACACTAAGTGAAGTAAGCCAGACAGAGAAAGACAAATATCGTATGATACTGCTTGTATGTGGAATCTAAAAAAAAAAAAGAAAGATACAAAGGAAACTATTTACAAAACAGAAATAGGCCCACAGACATAGAAAATAATCTCATGGTTATCAAAGTGGAAAGGGGTGGGGGAGGGATAAATTAGGAGGTTGGAATTAACATATACACTCTACTATACATAAAATAGATACATCAAGGACCTACTGTATAGCACAGGGAACTATACTCAATATTTTGTAGTAATCTATAGGGGAAAAGAATCTGAAAAATACATAAAACTGAATCACTGTGCCATACACCTAAAACTAACACAATATTGTAAATCAACTATACCTCAATTTAAAAAAATATGTATATATAAGTTATGCAAAAAATAATTTAAAAAGAAGTGCTTTAAATGTTTGGGAAGATACTAGACGTGTTGCAGTTAATATACAAAATCAGTCTGTGATGAAAAGTGCAATAACTAAAATCAGATCGTTACTGAAGGAGTAAAAGACTGAACTGATGTGGCAGAAAATCAAATTAACCAAATAAGACTCAGAATCAAGAAAAAGACACTATGTAAAAAATTAACAGAGAAAGAATGTAAAGTGCTGGTCATAGGAGATGGAGCATAGAACTCCAACCTGTCATGAAGAGAATTATAAAAAGAGGAAAAGACAAAGCAAATGGTGCAGAATTCATAATCAAGGATAGACACAAAGAACTCTCACAACTTAAAAAAAAAGAAAAACCTTAAAAAATTTAAAAGAAAATAGAGTGAAAATCATTACCCAACTCCAGGTAAAATGAATAAGCAGACAACATATAGCCTTTTAACCCTCTTTTTTAATTCAAAAAAGTAATTTACATTTATTTAACTGTAGAGGGGGTGTGCATCAGTGGGGTACAGTGAGTAAAACTGTTTTATTCTGTTTTAATCAACCATGACCTGTCAAATTACACATTTTTGTCTTTCAAGTGTACCTCAGGCAGATTCAATAACTTCTTAGTCTCTTTTGATTACTAAACATCTAGTCTTCTTGAAAACTTTGATCTCAAACTTGATTTTATTATAATATTTAATTCTAAACTCTAATCTCAGTGCATCTAGTAGCTCAGAGTAGAGGGAGGGTTGGAGGGGGCATAGTCTAGCTCTGACACAAGCCACCCCATTAATTTCCCTTCATGACCGAGGCCCTCTGGTTGGTTGGGGGAAGGAAATGGGGATTAAGGAAGTCATTGCCATATTTCAGTGGTTTCTTAGGCCTTTTCTGGTTCCAACTGCTGGTTGCCTCTGAGGATGTAGCCATTGGTCTTCTCATACTTGGGGTAGGAGGTTTTCTTGAAGTCAAGTTCAACATCACCCTAACCCATCTTTCACCATGGACACCCAAATGGGCATCTTCTTTTGCCCTCCAGCCATTCGGGCATCCAACTGAGACAGGGTGGGACCTGGGACCCTTTGCTGCAGTGCTGGCACCTGGACAAATGTCATCTCCTCAAGCAACAAAATACAAAGAAACTACAAGGGACTAAAAATGAGTGCGTGCATATGCAGCTGGGGGCAAATTATGGACAATAAAATATAAAAAGACCAAAAAAACCCAACTGCCACTTCTGAAGAGCTGGGAGTAAAAACAGGGTACTGCGCATGCCCCCTGCACTCAGCACCACCAAAGGGGTGGGCAAACCACCTAAGCCACGCCTCTGGCCTGACCCCTGGACCCGACCCTACCCTCAGCCCATGTAAGGAAACAGCCTGCTCCCACCTCCCGACCCCGGGGAGCAAGCAACGGAAACTGTTACTTGTTCCCGCTCCCCACTACTGCAGCAGGGGCCCCAATAAAGCCTTACCTGAATTTCTTGTCTGGTCTCTTATCAACACAACCTCTTTGACACATAGCATGTTGTCTTGCTGGCCTGGCAGCCACCTGGACAGTCCTGCTGCTTCCGTCCCTCCTCCAACCACAGGGCTCCCTTGTGAGGAGCTGCAGGAGCCAGGGAGGTCTTCTGCCTCCTCCAAAGAGTGGGAGAACTGGGATATGGGTGAGTCACTTTATCTCCCCATCCTTTTCTTCTAGGTACACTGCTCTACAGTTTTCTCCTGCCCTTCTGGTGTCATGAACCTCCTGCCTCGGGAAAGCTCTGAAAGAGGGGTGTCTACAGTTCACAAGGGCTTCCCAAATCGAGGGACTCTAACAAACTCTCCAAAATCTCCTCACTGTGCTTCTCTTTGTTCAGAAGAGAGCATCTGGATGACATGTGGATTCTTCAGCTCCAAGCACATGGCTGGAACGGGAGATGCCAACAGCCAAGTCCAGGAGGTACTGGCAGCTCTGTGAGTTTTTCTATTGGAGTCCTCCTGGGGAGAGAAGAAAAAGCTTCTCCGCATAATTACTGCTCCCCTCAAGGTGCCAACAAGTCTCCTCCTCCCTCCCCCTTTCTTCCCCTTATTTAGATTGTACGTGAGTGTGTTCTGAGATGACTAGGATGGGGGTGGTACTTGGATACAGCTCTCTTTAGAATATGGGAATGCTAAAGCTATTTTGACTTGAACTTTGAGCCCTAGCTAATAATTCCAGGGCAACAGGAAAAATCCAACTCAATATCCTGTTACACTTATAAAAATGTTAAATGTTACATAAGGGTGAGAACACACCCATTGCAATTTAAAAAATATGAATCACCCGTTTCTGAAGCTTACGTTTTGCACTTTAGCGAAAGACTTCAAAGCTATTTCCAGACCAACTATTTCATTTTTCTCTGGGTACACAGGAAGAACCCAGCCCCTCTTTCATCAAGGTGGGACCATGTGACTAAAGTTCTTGCCAGTAGGATGTGGGCACGAGTGATGGAGGTCATTTCCAGGCATATCTCATGCTGTCTTCCACACTCTCTCCCCTATCCACACAGTGGAAACAAAAGACTCTAAGATGGTAGAGCCATAACTTGGAGAGAGACTGGACCCCTGAATTCACATCTTTAAGAGGCACCTGGCTGCGACCTAGAAATTAGACTTGTCATAATTACTCTTCCTCTGTGGGTAGACTCCAGAGTCATTTCCAGTTCTTGACTATTTTGTATAATGATACAATGAATATTTTTGTGTGTATGAGGGCATATTTATGTGTAGAAGTTAAGATTGCTGGACCAGAGGGAATGCACAAGTTTTACCTTGATGATGTCCAAATCCCTTCCTCCAAAATTATCCTGACATATACTTCTATTTATAGTATAGAGCAGTATCTGATTCCTTATACCCAATTCATATTTCTTTTCCTTTGATTGGCTTGTTCATATGCTCTGTCCATTTTTATACTCAACTCTATGCATTTTTTTCTTTATAGATTTGTAGCTTCTTTATATATTATTTATTTATTTATTTTTAATTGAAGTATAGTTGATTTACAATGTTATGTTACTTTCAGGTGTACAGCACAGTGATTCAGTTGTATATATATATATATATATATTTTTTTTTTCAAATTCTTTTCCCTTATAAGTTATTACAAAATATTGAACATAGTTCCCTGTGCTATACAGTAGGTCCTTGTTGGTTATCTATTTTATATGCAGTATAGTAGTATGTATATGTTAATCCCAAATAAATATTTCTTGAATAAATATATAAGATATATGGGATAAGTTAGGAGTTTGGGATTAACATATATATCATTTACTTATTCAAGAAATATTTATTAAGCACCTAGTATATCCCAGAAACAATCCGAGGCACTGGGTAAATAGTGGTGAATGAAAGCACATACAGTTTCTGAAGAAGATAGACAAGCTTAAGTGTGATGGATGAAGAAAAGTTAAGCAGACAAGAAAAGAAAGAAAGAAGGTTCCAGGTAGAGGAAAACCAAGTACAAAGGCCCTGAAAGAAAGATCACCAAGAGAGCCGTACAAAGACACCTTGCTATTGAGTTAGAGACTATAGAACAAAGAAAGCAGGGTCAGGGCCATGCATAAGAGGAGAGGGCAGAGAAATACCCATAGTTAATGAGGCTGAATTGCAGGGGGCTGGGCTGGGTTGAGAAAGTAGATATTAAACTTAACACCTTCTTCTGTAATGGGTCTAAGTATTTGAACACGACTGTTTATATCTATGGGTACACTGATGCAGGAATCACTGCAGTAAATCCCACTGAGCTCAATTGTCAAAAATCTGGGCTTCTTGGGGGGTGTCAGGATATGTCAGTGGTGGAGGCGAGGGCAGCTACACATAGAAGCTTAGTGAGGCTTAGGGTACCTACCAGTTTCCCCAAGTCAAGGCCTCCTTCTTTGCAGAAGTAGTAGAAAGTTTCAACCAGATTTCTGTATCAACATGCTAGATTCAGCCAATGAGTTTATCTTCCTTTCCTTCCCCAAACCTATCTAAACTATATTAAAGCTATGCAATGTTCATGAATGTTAATCATTTGTGTATTACATGGGGAAGGGGAAACTTCCCCCTCTACCCCTCTTGAGTTCTTGTGAAGGGAATTATAATAAAGTTTACACAAGATATTAACAGGAGAAAAAGAAAGAAATTTTAATTCATGCACATTAGGGAGTGGCCAAAGCAGGCAGCTTTTATACTTTTTAGACAAAGAAACAATAAATTTGTGAGGAAACTTGGGTTTTGGGTGCCCAATTAGTGAAGAATCTGAACGGAGTTTGGGCTGAAAATAGTAAATTAAAGAAGTAACAATGTTTGTTTATATAGGCTTCCTGGTCCTGAATTCCCTATCTCTGGGAGTAAGGATGTCCTTCTATCTCCAGATGCAGGGAATGCACCTTTCACTTCAGGGAGACAGAAAGGAGGGTCAGAGTGTCCCTCTGTGTTAGCTGTTTCTTAAGTAACTTGAATTCAGAATAATCAATATACCATGAGACACAATTTGGGGTGGCCTACTCTGGGCCCCAACAGTTGCCTTGGTATATTTTTTCAAAATCTGTTCCTTGAGTTTTGTTGGGGATGTTGTTCCCTGGAATTTTCAGTTCTTATAAAGGAAAACATGTCAGTCTTTCCTTTGTTTTTGTTTTTGTTTTTTTGCGGTATGCGGGCCTCTCACTGTTGCGGCCTCTCCCGTTGCGGAGCACAGGCTCCGGACGCGCAGGCTCAGCGGCCATGGCTCGCTGGCCCAGCCGCTCCGCGGCATGTGGGATCTTCCCGGATCGGGGCACGAACCCGCGTCGCGTGCATCGGCAGGCGGACTCTCAACCACTGCGCCACCAGGGCAGCCCTGTCAGTCTTTCGTTTGTGATATTTTATTTTTTATTTTTGTGCCAGGAGGGTGTGTTGGTGCGGAGAGTTGGGGGGAGGGAAGGGATGGTGGCTGAAGAGAGCAAGGAGCACGGGTGTGCACCTAGAGGGAGGTGGGTTGCCAAGTCTAGCTGCCTAGCATAATTATTAGACAAAGTTAAAGATCCAGAGACTCTAAAGCATATCAATATTTCTTCCTTTTTCTTTAGGAGAGAACACTCTGGTTAGGCTGATAAGGATGTGGGGTTCATTGTTGTATTTCATTCCCTGTAAATTACTGTATTGGCATTCTGGCTTCCCACCTCAATCTCTTGTTGCAGGAGGGGGGACCCTTCCCAGAGCCTGAGAGTGGGCTCTTGTCTAACACTCAGAAATGAATTGTCTGAGGAGACACACGTGCTGGCAAAGCAAAAGACTCTATTGGGAAGGGGCGCCCGGGTGGAGAGCAGCAGCGTAAGGGAAGCCAGGAGAACCGCTCTGCCACGTGGCTCGCAGTCTCGGGTTTTATGGTAACAGGGTTAGTTTCCCAGTTGTCTCTGGCCAATGACTCTGACTCAGGGTCCTTCCTGGTGGTGCGTGCATCACTCAGCCAAGATGGATTCCAGCGAGAAGGATTCTGGGAGGCTGGTGGGACATATGGACTGGCGTCTCCTCTCTCCTTTTGACCTTTCCTGAATTCTTCCGGTTGGTGGTAGCTTGTAAGTTCCGAGTTCCTTACCAGCACCTCCTGTTGTAAGAGAACTCATGCAAGTGGTTGTGCTCGTGCCTGGCCGGGATGGGCGGTTTTGGTCAGTGGTTCCCCTAACATTGGTATACACCATTACCTCCTCTTCAAAATGTTAATATAATGATGCCTGTTGAACTGCAGAGGTTAGGATCCTGTAAATCATGGTAGAGAAATTCACGATCCAATAAACATGTCCCAGTTAGAAAAATGAGGATGTAGGAAAGGGGAACTCCATGAGGCTTTGTAAATTTTTTTCACTTTACAAAACTAAAGTAATAGATATGGATCGGTAAACAAGAACAGCATTAAAACATTTTACCAATATTTAGTAATAATGAGCTGCTGTATTATTAATGTCTATGTCTTATCTCTAGAAGACTTTCAGGATGTTCTCTCTGTATTGTTTCAGTGATTTGCCCAAAATTAAATTATTGCGTCTACATTTGGAAATAAGCCTTTTGATCCCAACAGTACAGGGAACATAAGCAGTTATTAGGTGAAGTATATTTATACCATTAAATACTTTTTCTGATCACAGATTAGGCTGAGAAAGAATGACCTATTGTGGTGCTCGGGCTGTGCAGATAAGACCAGTCACTGGTAATAACAAGGGTGACAGAAGCTTCAACCACAAGAAGTCATTCTCGTGTGTGCTAGGCTCAGTGGCACTAAGAACTCGTACATTATCTGCTTTAAGCCTCAATAAGAAGCATGAAAGCCTTTCACGGTTCCGGAGACGGAGGCTCAGAGACATTTAACAACTTGCCCAAGATCCCACGAGGTATAACTTAAGTTTTCTTAATTTATGGATTCATTCAACACGTTTCTTGAGCACATGCAAGGTGCCACTTGGAATTCACCAGTCAACAGCACCAACAGCATTTGTATAGGAAGAGATTTAGTAGAAGGAATTGACTCACACATTTGCGGGGGCTGGGAAGTCCCACTCTCAGCCATCTGCGATCTGAGACCCAGGAAAGCCCGTGGGATAATTCAGTCTGAATCCAAAGGCCTGAGAATCAGGAACACCAAGGGTGGACGACATCAGAATCTTTAAAGAATGGTGCCAGCCCAGACCCAGGCTAGACAATCTCTTGGAAGTGACCCCACATTTACTGTTTGTACCTTAGGAGGACGCTCTTACGCTCTAAAGTTTGTGGCAATTGTGAACGACCCTGAAATGTAAAGCTTCCAGAGAAAACACTGCACTGCTGTCTAGGGATTTGTCCAGATCTTTCCCTGCCCACTGAACTGCTTGTCTGCCACTGTCCCCCAGTTCAGTTTCCTCATGTATACGTTGAAGAAGAACTGGGCAAGTTTTAAAGCCTGTTGCTGTAGTTATTGTGTTTCTCTCATCCTTGCTTTCACTAGTAATTTTGATCATTTTATCCCAAACACATGACCTGAAAAATGAGCATTGTTGTAACTCAAAGTTCTCTCATAGATCACTCATAAGCGTGATGGTTATTTTATGTGTCAAGTTGAATGGCCATTGGGTGCCCAGATTAAACATTGTTTCTGGGTGTTTCTGGATGAGATTAGCATTTGAATAGTAGACTCAGTGAATAGGTTGCCCTTCCCAGTGCCTGTGGGCATCATCCAATCCATTGAGGGCCTGAATAGAAAACAAGGCAGAGGAAGGAGGAATTCACCCCTTCCCACCTGGGCTGTGGATCTTCTGCCCCTGAGGTTCCTGGTCCTCAGCCTCTCAGATCCGGCCTGGAACCTACATCCCTGAGTCCCCTGGTTCTCAGACCTTATAAGAAGAGACATTAGAGAGCTTGCCTTCTCTCTCTGCTATGTGAGGACACAGCAAGAAGGTGGCTGTCTGCAAGCCAGGAAGAGAGTCCTCACCAGACACTGACCGTGCTGGCACCTTGATCTTGGATCTCCAGCCTCCAGAGCCATGAGTAATACATTTCTGTTGTTTAAGCCACCTGGCCTATGGTATTTTGTTATGGCAGCCTTAGCTGATACGGCACGAGCTTCCTAGGTGTTTCCTCTTTTCACCTTAATTTGAGCACTGCTGCTGTAGTGGAGTGAGAAGAGGGCGAGGAGAGAGTGGGTGAGGTGCTGGAGGCAGCCATATGGATTAGAAGGTGATGCATTGTGAGGGCTTAGGTGAAGGACAGAGGAAGACTGAGTCAAGGCATCTACAGTGAACCTGGGAGGGAGGAAAAGATCTAGGGTAGATAAGAGATTTGACAACAAGACCAATTTTACAAGGAGGATTTAAAACATGGAAAATTGAGGAATGCTCTCAAATTCCAGGCTGGTGTGATTATGTCAGAAGCTGGAGTCATTTGGCCAAGATGGCGCACTGGGCGTGTATCACATGGACCCCAGCAGGCCTAGAATTCCCCTCACTCTCCATGAATCTCCCCTTCACAAAATGCCCCAAACCTTCCACCACCTCTCCAGCAAAGCTTGAATACAAAACCAGTTTTGTGCTTCATCTCACATATCTTTCCCACCACGATAATTTATCAAAACTCAAAAGAAGCCAGTCATTTCCTTGTTTCATGTTAAGAGAACCTAATTAGCAGTAATCAGTCTATTTCATAGAATATTTGCAAAGATGCTTTCCTGAACTCATGCACAGCACTAAAAAAAATGAAAAAATATACAGCATAAATAAATAACAGGTGCTGGCCTAATTAAGGGCACACTTCATAGGGCAGGTTTCTAATCTTGAGTGCCGGCCCCTACAATTTAAATTTTCTTGTAAAGGTGATAAAGCAAACCTGGAATTAAGTCCATGCATTTAGGCTATAGAATAGACACGGGACAGCATGTTTTAGTGTCAACAGCAGGACAGCAAGGACTTGGGAGCTTTTGCCCCTCACCAGCAGTGCAACGCTAGGTAAGTTACTTAACCATTTGTAAACACTGATTTCTCATCTGTAAAATGGAATAAAATACCCACCTTGCATGGTTATTGTGAGGACTAGAAATAGTTAGATGCTCAATAGTTAGATGCTCAAATGCAAGCTATTGTCATCCTTTCCCTTCGTGGTGGGTCCAGTTGAGGCTGTTCGGGGATAGAGCCAGGCCCCTTTGGTACATCTCAGGTGCACTGCCCTCCCCTCCATGCTCCCAACCCACCCATTGTATTTCTGCCATTTTCTGGGAGATTAAAGGGGAAGATATAGCAAAAGCATGGGGAAGCAGCAATCAAAGCCTGCACAGAGGCAGTGGCATTTGGGATGGGCTTGAGGAATTAGTAACATTTAGTGGTTTGGGGGAAAGATTGAAGGAAAAATAGAGAGGAAAGTACATGATGTGCCCAGTTTCTGCTTTGGCCTCCTGGATGGGTGATGATGGTGCCATTGACCAGAAGACAGAACACAAGGGGAGTTAGGAGCAACATGTACAACTGAACAGGCTGTGTACTGCACACAGGTGTCCAGTTGAGGGGATAAGTGGGTGCTGACATGACCTTGGCATCTTTGAATAATTCACACAAACGCACTTCATAGTCTAGAGCCCCTAGGAGGGGAATCAAATTAGGGGAGATAATCCTGTGTCCCTTTTCACTGTTCTCTATTTAAATTAGATCATAACTGGAGCATGAGTCTGTCATCCTTTGAAATCCCTTTTAAAGAAATTATTTCCAGAAATAATATATAGACTTACTTAATTTACCAGGCAGCCCAGGTCACATTTCACTCCTAAAGATATGCCTCAAAAGTGCCCCTTGGTTCATAAGAAAGTGTCCAAATCTCTTAACACAAAGAGCCCTCCATGGTCCAGGGCCTGCCTCCTTGCCAGCCTCATGCCCACTCTGGCCAGGGCTGGCCTCACTATCCCACACTTGCTACATTTACGTGTTTCTCTGCCCAGAATGGCCTCCTCCCCTTTATCTTATTATCTTCTAATTGTACCTCAGAACTCCTCTCAATCATCTCCTTCCTGAGGAAACTTGTTTTCAAAATAAACGTCCTTACTCTCTGGCTTTTTCTTTTTTTTAACCCCTTTAAAATAAAGCAAAGAGAGCAAGTGATTAATTCTGCAACTGCATTCGAAAAATGTCATGCAGTTCATCTGAGAGATGCTTTTCCAAATGTAAAGTTATACGGTTGTGATGTACTTGAATGAAAAATACCTGCAATTCTAATGTTCAGGACACTGTATTTCTTCAACACGGAAGTTGAGTCTTTGGTGAAGGTTTCTGACCCACTGTTTATAAAAGCACTTGCACTTCTGGCATAATCTGGTGCAGCGTCATCATGTAAGAAACAGTTTAGTGAGAAAATGTAACACCCATTACATACACCCACTCAGATTCTCAAGGTCTGAAATAAAGTTAATTGGAATTGTTCACAAATGCAAGAATCAGCCTAAAATAGTGTTTCCCAAAGGGTATTCTATAGGAGGTTGGTTCTAAGAGATAAGTATCATGGGAGAAAGGGTTCTGTGATACAAGTAAATTGAAGAAATATAGAGTTAAACAAAACTAGATGATTTTTTTCCCCTTGCAAAATCTCGGAGGCTTCACTTTGCTTGTATGCATTGAATACCCCCTACAGGGGTCTAAGGTATGCAGAGTATCTAGACTTATTTGACCACAAATCCCTTCTATCAGAGATGACCTTGCACCTCTTGTGGTCTGTGGAATACATCTTGGGAAAAGGTGCTTTGCAGGACTAAGTGTATTGCCCACTGAGATGGCAGGGATTGCTCCAAACACTTGTGGGTAGAAACTGAGACTTAAGAGAAAATAACTTTAGCTTTCACAAGTAAGGAGGAAACGCACACCCCCTTATATCACCCATTGCCACAAATCCTTTCTTGTCTTCTCAGAGAGCTACAGTAGCTGAAATCCTACTGGAAGATTGGATATAATTTACCTGTACTGCCCCTGTCCCTGAGTCAAGATGCATTACACCGAGGATGAATTTTGAGTTGAGGGGCTCATATTCTCTTGCTCTCTGTTGCCAGTTTTGCTGGAGGGATGAAGAGAGAAAGGAGGATGGACCCTGCGTAGATGCTTAGTGTATGGGGTGTGGTCGGTGGACCAGGAGAAGTGATGTGGGTGGATGGAAGGCTGGACAGGGCCCAAGGTATGTGATAAAACCACATCGAAAATATCTGATTAAATACACAACTTGACGGGAAAGCCCTGAAAACTCTAAGGTCAAACACTTGGAGTAAAATTTTAAAACAAAAGGAAGCATTTCTCCCTTTTAGATTTGCCTCAACCCTACCCCCGACTTAGCCTGTAAAGGAGGAGTTTTTCCTAAAATTAGAACTAGGAGGGAAAAAGCCACATACAATCATAATATATACTATGTACATGCATTTTCTCTTTTGCCCAAGATACGGAAGAACTATGGTGCTTAGGTAAAAAAGTCTGTCTCTATGTCTGTGAGTCTGTTTCTGTTTAGTAGATAAGTTCATTAGTGTCATTTTTTTTTTCTTTTTTTTTTTTTTTGTGGTACGCGGGCCTCTCACCACTGTGGCCTCTCCCGCTGCGGAGCAACAGGCTCCGGATGCGCAGGCTCAGCGGCCATGGCCCACGGGCACAGCCGCTCCGCGGCATGTGGGATCCTCCCGGACCGGGGCACGAACCTGTGTCCCCTGCATCAGCAGGTGGACTCTCAACCACTGCGCCACCAGGGAAACCCCATTAGTGTCATATTTTAAATTCCACATCTAAGTAATATCATATGGTATTTGTCTTTCTCTTTCTGACTTACTTCATTTAGTATGATCATCTCTAGGTCCATCCATGTTGCTGCAAATGGCATTATTTCATCCTTTTTTATGGCTAAATAGTATTCCATTGTATATATGTACCACACCTTCTTTATCCATTTATCTGTCAGTGGACATTTAGGTTGTTTCCATGTCTTGGTTATTGTGAATAGTGCTGCTATGAACATAAGGGTGCGTGTAGCTTTTCTAATTAGAGTTTTGTCTGGGTATAAGCCCAGGAGTGGGATTGCTGGATCATATGCCAACTCTACTTTTAGTTTTTTGAGGAACCTCCATACTGCTCTCCATAGTGGCTCCACCAATTTACATTCTCACCAGCAGTTTTGGAAGGTTCCCTTTTTTCCACACCCTCTCCAGCATTTGTTATTTGTAGACTTTTTTTTTTTTTTTTTTTTTGCGGTACGCGGGCTCCGGACGCACAGGCTCAGCAGCCATGGCTCACGGGCCCAGCCGCTCCGCGGCATGTGGGATCTTCCCAGACCAGGGCACAAACCCGCGTCCCCTGCATCGGCAGGCAGACTCTCAACCACTGCACCACCAGGGAAGCCCTGTAGACTTTTTAATGATGGCCATTCTGACTGGTGTGAGGTGATACCTCATTGTAGTTTTGACTTGCATTTCTCTAATAACTAGTGATGTTGAGCAGCTTTTCATGTGCTTCTTGGCCATCTGTGTGTCTTCTTTGGAGAAATATCTATTTAGGTCTTCTTCCCATTTTTTGATTGGATTGTTTGTTATTGAGTTGTATGAGCTGTTGTATATTATGGAAGTTAAGCCCTTGTTGGTCACATCATTTGCAAATATTTTCTCCCTGTCCATAGGTCATCTTTTTGTTTTGTTTATGGTTTCATTTTCTGTGCAAAAGTTTGTAAGTTTGATTAGGTTCCATTTGTTTATTTTTGATTTTATTTCTATTGCCTTGGTAGACTGACCTAAGAAAACATTGGTACAATTTATGTCAGAGAATGTTTTGCCTATGTTCTATTTTAGGAGTTTTATGGTGTCATATCTTATATTTAAGTCTTTAAGCCATTTTGAGTTTATTTTTGTGTATGGTGTGAAGGTGTGTTCTAAGTTCATTGATTTACATGTGGCTGTCCAACTTTTCTAACACTACTTGCTGAAGAGACTGTCTTTTCCCCATTGTATATTCTTGCCTCCTTTGTTGAAGATTAATTGCCCATAGGTGTGTGGGTTTACTCCTGGGCTCTCTATTCTGTTCCATTGATCCATAGGTCTGTTTTTGTGCCAATACCACACTGAAGAAGGACATTTTATAATTATAAAAGTCTCAATTCATCAATAGAGCCCCCAAATACAAGAAGCAAAACTGAGAGAATTAAAGGGAAAAAAATACTTTGACAGTAAGAATGGTAAATGTGAATACCCCACTTTCAATAATGGAATAGAACAGATAGAAGATCAACAAAGAAATAGAAAACGTGAACAAATTTTTGTGAGTTTGGGGTAGGTGATGGTTTCTTAAATACAACAACAAAAACAACCAAATAAGCTGGACTTCATTGAAATTGTGCTTTAAAGGACACCAAGAAAGTAAAAAGACAGCCACAAAATTGGGAAAAGTAATTGCGAATTATATATCTGGTAAAGGATTTGTATTCAGAATACATAAAGAACTCTTACAACGTCCCCAAAAAGACAAATACCCAAATTAAGATATGAGCAAAGAACTTGAAAAGATATTTCTCCAAAGATATACATTGCCAATAAGCACAAGAAAATATACTCAGCATCATTTGTTAGAGAAGCACAAATCAAACCCACAATGAGATGGCTACACTAATAATTTAAAAAAAAGAAAGAACAGCCAGGAAAATAACAAGGACAGAGCAGGATGTGGAGAAATTGGAACCCTTGTGCATTGCTGGTGGGAATGTAAAACGGTGCAGCTGCTGTAGAAAACAGCTTGGCAGTTCCTCAAAAATCTAAACATAGAATTAACATATGACCCATCAATTCCACTTCTGGGTATATACCCAAGAGAAATGAAAACATATGTCTACACAAAAACTTGTTCACGAATGTTCATAGCGGCATTATTCATAATAGCCTAAAAGTGGAAACAGCCCAACTGCCCATCAACTGATGAACTGATAAACAAAATGTGGTCTGTCCATGCAGTGGAATAATTCAGATAAAAAGAATGAAGTCCTGACACATGCTATAACATGGGAGAACCTTGAAAACATTATGCTAAGTGAAAGGAGCCAGACACAAAAGACCCCTTATTGCGTAATTCCATTTACGTGAAATGTTCAAAACAGGCAACTCCACAGAGACAGGAAGGAGATTAGTGGTTCTCAGGGGCTGGAGGAGTGTGGGACAGAGTGACTGCTAATGAGTATGGGGTTTCTTTTAGGGGGATGCCAGTGGTCTAAAATTATACAGAGGAGATGGTTGCACGACTTTGTTAACATACTAAAAACTGTACACTTCACAAGGGTGAATATTATGGTATGTGAGTTATATCTTAATAAAATTATTATTTAAAAAAAAACCCACTGCCCTCAAAGAGCTCAGGTGCATGTGGGTATGGAAGAAAATACACAGAATAAGTCAGTAAATTATATGGTATGTTAGATGGTGATACATATGCTTTGGGAAAAAACTCAAGGAGGTAAGGGAGACAGGGAGTGACAATCAGGTGGAAGGGAAGCAGCCACTGGGGGGTCATCTGAGTGAAAACTGGAAAGAGATGAGTGAGTGAACCAGGAGAAAAGGTGGGGAATAGGGCTCTAATCAAAGGGAGCAGCAAGTGGAAAGACCCCAAAAGAAGAGTGTTCCTGGAATACTCAAGGAGGAAGGAGGTCCATGTAGCTGCAATGGAGTGAAATGGGGAAAAGCAGTAGGAGATGAGGTTGGAGGGCTAGCAGGGGGTCGGGGAGGAAAGGGGGGGATCATATAGGACATTTAGGGGGTAACTGCATCTTTATTCTGAGTGAGAACCCGTGGTGGATTTTGAGCTGAGAACTAACTTGACCAGATTGATGTTTTAATGGGACCTTTCTGGCTGCAAAGGAACTAGACTGAAAAGAGCAAGGGGGAGAAGTAGGGAGGCCAGACTGGAGGCTGTTGCAATATCTCAGCTCAGAGAAGTTAATTTACCCAAAATAGCCAGAGGGAACCTCTGGCAGCCAGTCTCCAAAGATGGCCCCAGTGAACCACACCTCCTGCTAGTTGCACCCTCCTTCAGTCCCCTCCCGACTTAAATTGACACTTGCCTGTGGCTTGTTTAATGAATAGAAGGCAGTAGAAGTAATGTGCTATGATATCTAAGCTCAGGCAACTCCCATATCTGCAATTTCGGGAGCTCTGAACTGCCATGTGGAAGTCCAGATACTCTGCAAGAGCTTGGACCACTAGGTGAGGCCCCATGCAGAGGAGGCACTATCCCAGCTGGGCCTCCAGATGATTCCAGGTTCAGCAACCATTCGATTGCAACCACCTAAGAGACTGTAAGCCAGCCCGGCAGAAGAACCTCCCAGTTAATCCACATGATTGAAAGATCATAAGTTATTGCTACTGCTTTAAGCCACTCGGTTTTGGGGTGGTTTGTTTGCAGCCACAGGCAACTGAAACAGAAATGCAAACACATAACATCAAATAATTGACTTTAGTGATATTGCTAATAAATTGGCCTAGAAGGTATCACATACAATCACCCAGAGGGCCCCTATTTTCTGACAGGAGAACTGAGATTTGCAGTGCTTTTACTGGGCAGTTTTCCCAAATCTGTGATTCCAGAATGACTATTTGCCCCTTATGTATTGTTTAAAAAACTGGTTCTACTAACATGATTTATGGGCAAACTTCCTTTTTCATCTTGTATACCATATTTCCAGCCTTATGCTTGGTGTTCATTAAACAGATGCTCTTTTCTATATGAAGGGTGAAATGAACCAGGCTTGAAAGCCATTTGAAAGGGGCTTATTATGTTTTGAGTTATTGTTTTGAAACCATGGACACATGGCTACTGAGTTCATAATTCTGAAAAATAAACCAGTGGATTCCTGGGGAAAATGCTACGTTGAATACACGCATATAATTTTACTCTATTTTGAAACTCCACTTAAACTACATGTTATATACAGATGGCCAACAAACATGTGAAAAGATGCTCAACATCACTAATTATTAGAGAAATGCAAATCAAAACTATAATGAGGTATCACCTCACACCGGTCAGAATGGCCATCATCAAAAAATCCACAAACAATAAATGCTGGAGAGGGCGTGGAGGAAAGGAAACCCTCATGCACCGTTGGTGAGAATGTAAATTGATACAGCCACAATGGAGAACAGTATAGAGGTTCCTTAAAAAACTACAAATAGAACAACCATATGACCCAGCAATCCCACTACTGGGCATATACCCAGAGAAAACCATAATTCAAAAAGACACATGCATCCCAATGTTCATTGCAGCACTATTTACAATAGCCAGGACATGGAAGCAACCTAAATGTCCATCGACAGAGGATAAAGAAGATGTGGTATATATACACAATGGAATATTACTCAGCCATAAAAAGGAACAAAATTGGGTCATGTGTAGAGACGTGGATGGACCTAGAGACTGTCATACAGAGTGAAGTAAGTCAGAAAGAGTAAAACAAATATCGTATATTAATGCATATATGTGGAATCTGAAAAGATTGGCATAGACGATCTTATTCACAAAGCAGAAATAGAAACACAAACGTATAGAACAAACGTATGGATACCAAGTGGGAAGAGGGGGAGGTGGGATGATTTGGGAAATTGGGATTGACATATATACACTATTGATACTATGTATAAAATAGATAACTAATGAGAGCCTACCGTATAGCACAGGGAACTCTACTCAGTGCTCTGTGGTGACCTAAATGGGAAGGAAATCCAATAAAGAGGGGATATATGTATACGTACTGCTGATTCACTTGCTGTACAGTAGAAACTAACACAATATTGTAAAGCAACTATACTCCAATAAAAATTTAAAAAATTAAAAAACTACATGTTATAGGCTGAATTGTGTCCCCTACCCCCAAAGTTTATATGTTGAAGTCATAATCCCTCAGTACATTAGAATGTAACCATATTTGGAGATAAGGTCCATAAAGATGCGATGGAGTTAAAATGAAGCTATTGGCGGGGGTGGGGGTGTCTGGATCCAATCTGACTGATGTCGTTAGAAGAAGAGAAAACTTATACTCAGAGATACCAGGGATGTGCACACACAGAGGAAAAACCAAATCTTAAATGTTTTTACCACATACACACAAAAGGTAGCTATGTGAGGTGATCAATATGTTAATTCGGGGTAACATTTCCCAGTTGTTGTACATCTTAAATACACACAATTTTTGTGTGTCAATTATACCTCAATAAAGCTGGGGAAAAAATGCAATACAAAAAAATATCATTTCACTTACTTTCAACCTTTCTGTTTCTTTATGACTTTAGATGTCATTTGTTGACACAGTTTGTTGGTGTCTGTCTGTTTGTTATTTAGTCTGAGAATATTTGTCTTTTAATTGACATGTTATCCGGATAGTTTTTATTTCCTGTCCAGATTCCCTCCTCACCATCCTTCCTACACTGGTTGCTGCCCCCAGGCTCTATCAATCAGGTTTCCATGAGATCTGGGTCCTGGTTGGGTTCAGCCAATGGGGAGTCAGCAGGAGGTACAAGGAAGTAGAAAGCATTGACTTGAGCAAGTTGTATCCCTTGGTTAAAGACCACTAGTCTTCCACGGGAATATTTCTCTCTCTCTCTCATTTCTGGTTAGAATATTTCTCTCTCTCTCTCATTTCTGGTTATCTCTTTCTCCCTTCATCCCTTCGGGCTGACTTATCCTTTGTAACCAGACATTTGTAAATTCCTGCTTCATAAATAAATTGTCCTCATTGTATCCTTTTAGGAACATTCCATCTATATTCTTGAGGTTCTGTTTAATGAAACATTAAACAGAAACATTTCATAAACGTAGAATGAAATTAATGGTATAGTTTGGTTTAAGTCATCATCTTACTAAGTGTTTTCTAATTTTTCCAGCTTCTCTCTGTTCCTTTTTCTCTCTGTTCTTGCTTTGGAATTTATTTCATATTTTACATTTATTTCATATTTTTAATTATTTCACTTTTAGCTCCATACCTAACACATACAGAAGGGAAATTGCCTTTTACTCATTCTTTTAATATTTACCTTAGAGATTAACTACTTTCCTCCCCTCCCTGGGCAATGAAAAGATACATTAATTCCATGTACCCTGCTCCTGACTCATATGGCCTTGTTCTTATGTGTCACCTAGAGTCTGTGATCACCAAATTCCATTTCCAATTTCATTCTATATCCCAGACTGAGGTGAATTCATTTCAAGATTTCAATCCAAAATGGGCTGATCAGTCCACTGGGACAGGGGAGGGGAAAGGGGCTCTGTACTCCAACCCCTGTCCCTTATGCCTGGAATTTCTCACAAGTACAATTTAGCTTCTCAGCCTTCCTTTAGGAGTTGCCAAAGGCCCTCAAGGGAAACGTAGCCCCAAATGCAGAGTCTGCCTCCCCTGGACCAGGAAATTCTTCACTATGTTGTAGCTCTCTGGTACATTAAAAAAATATTCTTGCCCACCTTTCATAATTTAGCAGGAAATCGGTGTACTCTTCCTTATAACAGTGCTGTTTTCATCTTAACTTAGCCCTGTAACCTTGGCTTGCCGATTTGCTCTTTTGAGCCAGAAGTGGAAGGCAGTCAGGGAACAAGATAGCAGCAGGAGAAGGCCCTTTGTCCACAGTGAGGGGCTGGCAATAAGACTGTGCTATAATCAATTTCATAAAAGAACCCCTAAGTATTCCTGGACCCTTAAGACAAAGCCCATCAACCTCCCAAATCTTGACATTAATTATTGGGAGTCAGATACCCCCAGTTCAAGCCTAACTCAGAGAGAGAAATTCACGTAAAGGTTTCTGGGCACCAAAAGTAAGATAACTTTAATTCTCTTTTCACCACATCAAGTTTACAGCAAAAACGCTTTAGAGTTTTCTATCGTGACCATATTCGGGAACCTTGGCTCTGTCCTGAAATGCATAAAACTGTAGGTGAACTTGGCCATATGACTTAAAGAAGTAAGTTAAATGAAGCTTTTCAATCACTAGTACAGGGTCTTATCTTGGGAATGATGTAGATATCAGGACAATTAGTTGGAGCAATAAAAAGACAAAAATAAACTATTATGCAGATGTTTGGCCATTCAGTGCCACCCAGGCTTAAGATAATGCCATCTCTCTAGCAGTGAATGGAAGAGAGAAAAAGGTGAAAAATTTTGCCCCATCCTCTGCTAACTCTATTTTTTTATTTAATTAATTTATTTTATTTATTTATTTTTGGCTGCATTGGGTCTTCGTTGCTGTGCATGGGCTTTCTCTAGTTGCAGCAAGCGGGGTCTACTCTTCGTTGCAGTGCGTGGGCTTCTCATTGCAGTGGCTTCTCTTGTTGCAGAGCATGGGCTCTAGGCACGGGGGCTTCAGTAGTTGTGGCACACGGGCTTCAGTAGTTGTGGCTCACGGGCTTTAGAGTACAGGCTCAGTAGTTGTGGCACATGGGCTTAGTTGCTCCATGGCATGTGGAATCTTCCTGGACCAGGGCTCGAACCCATGTCCCCTGCATTGGCAGGCGGATTCTTAACCACACTGCCACGAGGGAAGCCCTGCTAACTCTATTTTAATATTAGAACCCAGTGTGATTTATAATACACCCCTAGAGAAACTTTATCCTGAGAATTCTCTATTTTTGTGTAACAAGCTCCAGGATTCTCACTGCTAACTTTGACTCATACTGGGCTGTGCAACACCAACTGGCATAGCAGCTGTTCAGAGCAGAAGTCAAGATATACAGACAGATGTAAAGACACAGGGCATTTTATGAAAGAGCACATTTGGAACGATGAATGCATACTTTAAAGAGGACATGAGACCTCTAGGTTCCTCCTTGGAGTGGACAACTGACTTTTTGTTTTTGATGTTTTACACTGTTTTGTTTAGTTTGTGGCTAACTTTTATTTATTTATTTTGTAATTTTAAAAATTAATTTATTTTTATTTATTTATTTTTGGCTGTGTTGGGTCTTCATTGCTGCACGTGGGCTTTCTCTAGTTGCGGTGAGCGGGGGCTACTCTTTGTTGTGGTGCACAGGTTTCTTATTGCGGTGGCTTCTGTTGCGGAGCACGGGTTCTAGGCATGCAGGCTTCAGTAGTTGTGGCACGTGGGCTCAGTAGTTGTGGCTCGCGGGCTCTAGAGTGCAGGCTCAGTAGTTGTGGCGCACGAGCTTAGTTGCTTCACGGCATGTGGGATCGTCCTGGACCAGGGGTCGAATCTGTGTCCCCTGCATTGGAAGGCGGATTCTTAACCACTGTGCCACCAGGGAAGCCCTGTGGCTAACTTTTAAACACCTTCCTATTGTGAGTCTTGTGGGGAGAAGGTGTCTTGTTTCTCCTTATGGAGTCTAAAGATGGTGGATCAGAAACTTTCAGCCCCTCCTCTCTGGAAGCCAGACGTGACTTTCATGAGAAAATGCACATTCCTTGTTTATCTTTTTCTTACGACAAAAACTTCCATTAGCCTAACAGCCTTGGCACCTCTGTAGCTCCTTACTTTCTAACTCCCCTCACTCACTCCTCACTGAAGGAGGAAGCATGAGTCATCTGATGGATAAGTTTGGAAGAACAATTTGAGCACAAAGGGCTCAGTCCTTTCCTCTGTTTCTTTGGCATCTAAATGCTTGCAGAAACCCAGCCACTTGGGCTCCTTCTATGTGGGTGGCCTGAGTAGTGGGGGAGAGGAGGTGGGCTACCCATGTCCATCTGTATCTGAGATTGGGTGAGCTAAGTCTGTCTGGCTCAGAGGGTCAAGGAATACAATACTATTTGGCCTCAGATCTAAAATCAGTTTATCCCAATGGCTTGGTCAGTCATAAAGAAAAAGGTTTTGATCTCCAGCTGCCTAATTCTTGGGTTTTACTCTCAATTGGTTCCAGAAGATGGAAGGGAAAAAACAGAACAAAATGATATTTTTGATGGGCTTCCAAAAACCTAATATCTGAATTCATGGGCCTGAGAATTTTGTGAAATGAACAGGTGTCAAACTGGAGACCAAAATAACATATGGAAAGTGAAACAAGCATTCCAGCACGACTGGAGTTGAAGACTTTACACCTGCATCTGGAGCAAACTGGGCTAATGTGGGGGCAAAGTGACCTATGCAGCTCATTGCAGGCTGTATCCAGAAGAAAGGGACTCAGGTTACACAGTCAGAGCAGACCTTAAGAAACTCAGACCTCGGGCCTCAAAGAAGCTGGTCCACGTAGGCCATCATGTACATGTGGATGCAGTTTGACTTTCATCTATTGCAAACAAGACTCAAGAAAGAATTAGATCATTTTAGAAGTTGGTAAGTTGAAAATATCTGGTGGTTATCATTTTTCTCAGACAGGACTTCAAACTACTGACTGGGCTGTGAATTAGTTTCATTCTAGAACAAGCAGAATGTACTGTATCACCTATATGAAGCTTCATTCTCTCCTAGGTATTTCGAATGGTATTTAGGGCCAAGAGAGACTTCTCACTGTGAAAGGGCTAATCTCTGTGTCTTAGTCTGCTTGAGCTTCTAAAACAAAATAACAAAGACACTCATCTTCGTCCAATTTTGGAGGGAAACTGGAGGTTCTGCGAAACACAGGCAATACCCAAGGAGTCTAAATTCTACCTAGAAAAGCCACGTGGTCCTCTGCCCACTCTGAAGACAGAAATCATAAGGAATTCAGTATATGCATGTTAATGAGAGGCTGTACATAGGGAATAAGCAGAGGCAACATGTTAGAAATGGAGTCGATCTAGTCTGATCTTCTGATTGTAGAGGGGTACAGACATCATCAGTGAACTAATCAAGGTCAGGTAGCTGGACAATGGCGAAACCAAGACAAAAATCTGGCTCCCCTGAGTCTCATTGCCATGCAGTTTTTACTATCAGCGACACCTGGGGAAGGCATGGACTCATGGAAGGCATCTTCTCTTCCACCCATGAAAGGCGGACTCTGTCCTCTAAGACAATACATGAGTGATGCTTCTAGCAGGTGCCTTGTGAAATACAAAGGCTGAAATGATAAAGAGTGAGAGATTATATAAATAAGCTCCGTGGAGACCATAATACCCTAATCAAGCCATAATATTTGAATGTTCTCACTTTTATTTGAAAGCATGCCTGCCAGTAAGGCACATTATGTTGAAAATTTCAAGGACGTGTTCCAAAAAAAGTCACATTGCTCCATGAAGACTAAAGTATTCTCAGCCATGATTAAAAGTGAATGCCTCCTAACCAGCACGTGTATATAGAATACAGAGCATCGTAAAATTTCAGGGGTGCAAAAGACATCAGATATGATCTTGCCCAATCTCATCATTAGGAACTGAGGCTCAAGGAAGATAAATGAATTGGCCGAAGTTGTGTTACAAATTAACGTCACATTCATTGCTCTGTCCTAGGTGTCCTTGCTGAGTTGGCGGCAAATTGAGATTTTGCATTGGGATGAAAGCAACATAGCTCAATGCTTCTCAAACTTTAATGTGCTTAAGAACCACCTAGGGATGTGACTAAATGCAGATTTTGATTCAGTAGAATCAAAACGTGGTCCAGGATTCTGCGATGCTCCCAGGTGATGTTGATACTGCTTGTTTACTGACCCCCTCAAACTTGGTTGCGCATGGGGACTACCTAGGGAGCTTTAAAAATATTGATACCTGACCCCACCCCACCCCCAGAGATTCTGATTAATCTGCTCTGGGATTGTGGCTTGGGTTTTGATTTCTTCAACGCTCCTCATTTGATTCTAATATGCAGCGAAGTTCGAGAACCATTGCCATAGAATCACTTTTTTCATTTGTAACATGATTATTTACAAGAAGAATGGCCTTTAGCCATTCTCTAATTTTTAGAGAATCTGCACCATTCTTTTTACTGGTTGAGTTAATTAGAGCTAGTTCAGTGGGGTTGTGGTTGGCAAATTAATTATCACAAGGTCGGTGAGTAGATTGACCCCTTATGGTAAATACAGTTTACAATCTTGAGAGAACAAACAATTATCTTAACAAATGGAGTCCCCTATAACAAACGTTCTTAGTCTGATGAAGGCCATAAGTCAAAAGTCTTTGGAAATATTAAAACCAATGTTTTAATATTACAGGAAAACTCTACTCTTGTTTTTTTAACATCTTTATTGGAGTATAATTGCTTTACATTGTTGTGTTAGTTGCTGCTGTGTAACAAAGTGAATCATCTATACATATACATATATCCCCATGTCCCCTCCCTCTTGTGTCTCCCTCCCACCCTCCCTATCCCACCCCTTTAGGTGGACACAAAGCACTGAGCTGATTTCCCTGTGCTATGTGGCTGCTTCCCACTAGCTATTTTACATTTGGTAGTGTATGTTTTGTCCATGCCACTCTCTCACTTCATCCCAGCTTACCCTTCCCCCCGCTCCGTGTCCTCAAGTTCATTCTCTACGTCTGCGTCTTTATTCCTGTCCTGCCCCTAGGTTCTTCAGAACCATTTTTTTTTTTTTTAGATTCCATATGTATGTATTAGCATACAGTATTTGTTTTTCTCTTTCTGACTTACTTCACTCTGTATGACACTTTCTAGGTCCATCCACCTCACTACAAATAATTCAATTTCATTTCTTTTTATGGATGAGTAATATTCCATTGTATATATGTGCCACACCTTCTTTATCCATTCGTCTGTCGTTGGACACTTAGGTTGCTTCCATGTCCTGGCTATTGTAAATAGAGCTGCAATGAACATTGTGGTACATGACTCTTTTTGCATTATGGTTTTCTCAGGGTATATGCCCAGTAGTGGGATTGCTGGGTTGTATGGTAGTTCTATTTGTAGTTTTTTAAGGAACCTCCATACTGTTCTCCATAGTGGCTGCATCAATTTACATTCCCACCAACAGTGCAAGAGGGTTCCCTTTTCTCCACACCCTCTCCAGCATTTATGGTTTGTAGATTTTTGAAAACTCTACTCTTTTTAACCAACAGATCTAGTTGTTTTTATGGTGACAAGAGAGAATAAGTAGAAATTTAAGTTAAACTTTATGGTGACTCTAGTATAAATATGCCCCAAACCTGTACATCTACATAAATTATTAACTTAATTAAGTCTGAATTCAAGGTAATCAGGGCTTACAATAATTCATTTCCATTCTCCTGATCCTCTTTTCGTATCATCACATGATCTCCCTGTACATAAACTTGCCCTTAACCTTGAGTAGACGGGACTAAGTACTGCATTTAAAGGCCATCTCTTCTTTGTGTTAAGTTGCCTTGCCTGAGCTGATCACATCTGTTTGCCAGTCTGTCAGCCAGCCAATCAGCACCAACCCTGGAGGAGAAGGAAGAGAAATCTGGGCTTCTAATTCCAACATTAGTATCACAGATAAGTTTTCTGGTATCTTTATAATCATTAAATTACAGGTTTTTCTCCTGAAAGTCACTGAGACTGTTAAAGTGAATTGATAGCAAGTTAAAAAGAAAATCATTCAGTGGATAAAAGGCAGCATTGTTTCGGGTTAGAAATGAAGGCATCTGCTGATAAGCAAGAATCTTTGGGAGGTCATTTTATCCATTCTTCTACCTTGGCTGGAGAACATTGACCTTGGCAAGCAGATCAAAATGTAGATCCCATAAACTGCATCTCTTTGGGATCACTCGCTGATGTGTGGGATGGCTTTGTACACTGAAATAAACTGTTTATTCAGCAAAACTGGTAGGACTGACATGCCACTAACCAGTTATGTGTCCCTGGTTTATAACATGTAAAAGGAGCTGGCTTAGAAGGCCCTTTAAAGAATCTTTGCCCCCAAAACATATGGACATAACAGATTCCTTTAGCACCTTGGCAGTATTGGCCAACTAACGTTTACAGAGGCAAAGCATGTGCCCCATGAAAGGCAAAATGGCTTGATTTCCCTGGAAGGGGGAGCTTTCTGGAACATACTCCAGAGAGACTCAAATCCCTTTCCTGATATACACCAGGTGCGGTAGGCAGAATGTTGGTCCCTGAAAAATGTCCATATCCTATTGCCTAGAACCTGTAAATATCTTAGGTTGCATGGCAAAGGTTGCAGATAAATTAAGGTTGTCAAGTCAGCTGACCTTGAGATGCAGAGATTATCTTGGGTTATCTGGGTGTGTCCAATGTAATTATAAGGGTTCTGAAATGAGGGAAAAGGGAAGCAGACAGAGAGAAAACCAAAGAGGTGGAAATATGAGAAGGACTTGGCCTGATGGTGTTTGCATTGAAGACGGAGGAAGCGGTCACAAGCCAGGAATGTGACAGCCTCTAGAAGCCGGAAAAGGTGAGAAAATGGATTCTCCCCTAGAGCCTCTAGAAAAGAATACAACCCTGAGGACTCCTTGATTTCAGCCCAGTGAGACCTATGTCGGACTTCTGACTTGAGAATGGTAAAATAAAACATAAAGCATGTGTATCGTTTTAAGCCACTAAGCTGGTGATGATTTGTTACCGCAGGCACAGGAAGCTCATAGGCAGGAAAATGGAATTCTGCCTCTTCTTGAATTTTTCCCATGGAATTTAAGAAAGAGCATCTTAAGAAATGCTGATGTTGGTAGATATGATAGAAAACCCTTCTTGATACGGCCCTGCCTACCTTTGCTGTTGCATCTTCTACCCCAGCTTCTACCTACTATATTTTGTTAGGGATTCTGTACCTACTGCATTGCTTCCCTCTTCTGTGCATCTTTGGTGGTTTGAAAGGATCACCCTCCCCTTTGCGGCACCACCGTTCTTAGCACATATTTATTAACACACTTAACCGGCTATAGCCAAGTAACCTCCTTCATGTCTCTCTTTCTTACTCTGTCAGGAAAGAGGACTTGTTCACTTATCTCTTGAGAGCCAGTGGCCAGCAAGTAGTGATCGTTCTGTCTTTTATACTTGACCCATTATACTGATGCACCAAACACGTAGCAAGTATTCAGCGAATATTTACTGTAGATAAATTAAGGTAAAATATCTGAGCATTTTAGGTAAAACTGTGGTTGACTTTATTCTTGATGCCGTTTGGTGTTGCTTACTTAAGGACTCGTGGCATATTTGTTCCAGGGTTGAGTTAGGAGAATCTTGTCTTGCACAGGGAAGCAGTGTAATAGAGTAATTAAGAGGACAGCTCTGCAATTACACTGGAGTTAGCCTGCATAAATCTGGGAGCCACCACTTACTGGTTCTCTGATCTTGGGCAAATTACACCATCCAGTTCTCAGTTTGCCTATCTGCAAAATGGGGATAATAAAAACTTGTGGCACAAAGGTTTTTGTGAGAACTAAATAAGATAATCCAAAAAGTACTAAAAGATTCTATATATTGGAGTTATAGTTATTATTATATTGGTTTATAGTTATTATTATAACACATTGTGCTTTCCTTTTGGCCTTAATTGCTGGGAAACTTCAATGTCCCTTGTGATCATTTCTTGTAACTGTTCTCAGACTATATATTTGTGCTCACAATTTGTTTAAATCCTCCCCCCATCATTTTGTCAAGTTAGGTCTTTGGTTTTTTTTTTTTTAGGAATTATTTTGTGTTTTATTTGTATTAAAGCGTTTGTTGCCCCAAATATTTTCTGTATCTTTGCAGAATATAAATAATTAACACGAAAAATATCTGTAACACTGGAATGTTAGTATCTATTTATTTAATAGAGTCTTGTGAAGGTAAAATGAAAGAAGGGTATTGAAATTGCTTTGGAGATAAACCTCCTTTTGAAAATGCCCCAAATGCGATTAACATTTTTATCAGGTTCAAGAATTAAAGAACACAGTGTTTGTATTCATTTGCCAGGATTGTTGTAACAAAATACCACAAATTGGCTTAGACAACAGAAATTTATGGTCTTATGGTTTTGGAGGCCAGAAGTCTGAGATCAAAGTGTCCACAGGGTTGGGTCCTTCTGAGCCTGTGAGGGAGAACCTGTTCTGTGCTTCTTTCCTAGCTTCTGGTGGAATACTGGCATCTTTGGTGTTCCCTGGCTTAGAAGCATCACTCCAGTCTCTGCCTTCATGTTCACATGGTGTTCTCTGTATGTGTGTGTGTGTCTGTCTCTGTGCTTAAATTTCCCCTTTTTATAAGGACAGCAGTCATTTTGGATTAGGACTTATCCTAATGACCTCACCTTAACTTGATTATCTCTGTAAAGACCCCATGTCCAAATAAGGTCCCGTTTAAGGTACTGGGGTTCAGGACTCCAATATATCTTTTTAGGGAGGACACAATTCAACCCAAAACAATGTTCCTAGATTAGGAATATTAGTAAAGCTTGAATATTTGGCTTCTGGTAAGTTAGCTTTGCCCTGATTTCTAATGTGGAAAGAGGGTTGATCTTTTGACCCTTTGACTCTCTAACAAGAGCCTCCTCTGGGCTCAATTTCCTCTTGCGTAACCACCAAGTTATGGATGAGATGGTCTCTGCGTACCTTTCCTGCTCTGACATACGACATCTCTATGAACAGACTGAATAGTAACTCACATTTATGAAGCACTCTACAGTTTACTCAGCACTCTCAGGGTATTTGGTTCCTATAAGAACCATGTGAGGTAGCTATTATCATCCTCTCTATTTTAGAGGTACAGAGAAATCAGTTTCTTGCCCATTCTCTCACTGCTGGTAACTGCCGTCTCCTGAGATCAAATGCTGGGCTCATTCTTCTATTACACAGCTCCCAATTTTGTGAAGCTAGAGCCATACAGTATTTCAGGAAATTAATATCTGTATCTTATTATAATAATTAATGCCATGATTTAAATTTTATTCAGAATGCCAGAATATGGCCTTTGACCCATTGGCTTGACACACAAGAACACTTAAAAAATAAAACCTTCTTGTGATCTTAATAGTGGGTTGGCCAAAACTGAAATATCACATACTACCACCTTCCAGACATTGTGCAAAAGTGAATCATTTAGGGTTATCAGCAATAATCTCCACTATGAATATCATTCCTTAGAGAAAAGAGATTTATTAGGGCCAGTGGATTTAAGCGTTCAGTTAATTTATTCGAGGTTTGAGGAACCAACTGGTTTATTTCTGCTTAAAAAAAATAAAAGGTATGAAAAACTCATGTAATTGTGAGTATTTGAGAAGTCTGTTGAGAATAAAAGGGGAATGCCAACCCAATTTTTGATTTTACGAAATCTCTTGTTGGTTTTACTGGATGCTTTTTAGAATAAATGTAGGTAAACTGCTTTTAGCCAACTGAATGCATGGTAACTCAAGGACATTGCATTTCGGTTCTAAAATTAACAGTGGTGTCCATCATCAAATTACTAGTCCCTACGAGATGCAAGTTCCATGCCAGGCACAAGGTGAGGTGCTAACATGGGTGACAAAGGGGCTTGAGTCAAGGAGTTTTGTTGTTGTTGTTGTTGTTGTTTTGCAGTACGCGGGCCTCTCACTGCTGTGGCCTCTCCCGTTGCGGAGCACAGGCTCCGGACGCGCAGGCTCAGTGGCCATGGCTCACGGGCCCAGCTGCTCCGCGGCATGTGGGATCTTCCCGGACCGGGGCACGAACCCGCGACTCCTTCATCAGCAGGCGGACTCCCAACCACTGCGCCACCAGGGAAGCCCCCAAGTCAAGGAGTTTTGTTAGCAGTCACAGAGGACTGTGAGCCCCCAGTGTGAGCTGGGGGATGGGAGACATCCACTCAATGTGTGGTGGGGCTTTCAAGAAGGGAGAATTTCCTGGGTGCTTTTGGGGTGGGAGCGGAGGTTTCATTTCATGAAGCACCAGCTGAGTGCTTCTTAAAAGCTGGTGAGATTTTAGAATGAGGAGGTATGTAAAGGAGGGGTAACTAATATTTACTGAGCTCCTACTATCCACCAGGCATTGTGCTAAGGATTTGGTATATTAGAAGAACAGATCTCAGAGAAGTCTGAAGCCATGGCTCAGGGCGGGAGGCTATGTCTGGGGAACTGGATTCTGCTTCGCTCATCCTCACAATAATTACTCGGGAATGGGGTCAGGTTGCTGTGCCTCTGTTACCTGCCCATGGTGGACAGGCAGGCTAATCCGTGCATAGCTGCTGTCATTAGGTGATCAGGAGGGAAGGAGTCCAGAGGCACAGGAAGTTCTTCCCATCTGGGAATCCTTACTCTGAGTGAGTGGCATGATCTACAGGTCTAGATTCCTGTGGGAATGATGGGGTGTGGGATACTGCACCTCCATCTGGGAACACATGGTGTGCCCATCTCTGTACAACCCTGTACCTTTGCCACCAAAGAAACTTTAAATCTATAATCAACTGTGCCAACAGACTCTTAATCACATCACCATTCTATTGTGACAATCACTCGCTCTGATTGATTTTATTTAATCTTTGCAAAAATAACCCTACCTACCATCGTTGGCCAATAGCCAAAGACCAAAGGGAATGGCCCATGGTGAACAAAGCTAGACTCATCACTTGCTGCAGCAAGGGAGCCGGCACACGGTAGAGACCTGCGAGGCTTCTCAAAGGGGGATGTTGAGGAGGGGACAGCAGTCGTTTCATCTTTGGAACATGCAAGTCCGATGGAATTAGTGTTGGGTCAGTTTGTCCGCGGCCCGCTCCAGTGGCATGCTCTTTTTTTTTTTTTTTTTTTTTTTA
>NW_020837974.1:10620761-10621923 GCF_003676395.1 Aethalodelphis obliquidens
TTTTTTTTTTTTAACATCTTTATTGGGGTATAATTGCTTTACAATGGTGTGTTAGTTTCTGCTTTATAACAAAGTGAATCAGTTATACATATACATATGTTCCCATATCTCTTCCCTCTTGCGTCTCCCTCTCTCCCACTCTCCCTATCCCACCCCTCCAGGCAGTCACAAAGCACCGAGCTGATCTCCCTGTGCTATGCGGCTGCTTCCCACTAGCTATCTACCTTACGTTTGGTAGTGTCTATATGTCCATGCCTCTCTCTCGCTTTGTCACAGCTTACCCTTCCCCCTCCCCATATCCTCAAGTCCATTCTCTAGTAGGTCTGTGTCTTTATTCCTGTCTTACCCCTAGGTTCTTCATGACATTTTTTTCTTAAATTCCATATATATGTGTTAGCATACGGTATTTGTCTTTCTCTTTCTGACTTACTTCACTCTGTATGACAGACTCTAGGTCTATCCACCTCATTACAAATAGCTCAATTTCGTTTCTTTTTATGGCTGAGTAATATTCCATTGTATGTATGTGCCACTCCTTCTTTATCCATTCGTCTGTCGATGGACACTTAGGTTGCTTCCATGTCCTGGCTATTGTAAATAGAGCTGCAATGAACATTGTGGTACATGACTCTTTTTGCATTATGGTTTTCTCAGGGTATATGCCCAGTAGTGGGATTGCTGGGTTGTATGGTAGTTCTATTTTTAGTTTTTAAAGGAACCTCCATACTGTTCTCCACAGTGGCTGTATCAATTTACATTCCAACCAGCAGTGCAAGAGGGTTCCCTTTTCTCCACACCTCTCCAGCATTTATTGTTTCTAGATTTTTTTGATGATGGCCATTCTGACCGGTGTGAGATGATATCTCATTGTAGTTTTGATTTGCATTTCTCTAATGATTAATGATGTTGAGCATTCTTTCATGTGTTTGTTGGTAGTCTGTATATCTTCTTTGGAGAAATGTCTATTTAGGTCTTCTGCCCATTTTTGGATTGGGTTGTTTGATTTTTTGTTATTGAGCTGCATGAGCTACTTATAAATTTTGGAGATTAATCCTTTGTCAGTTGCTTCATTAGAAAATATTTTCTCCCATTCTGAGGGTTGTCTTTTGGTCTTCTTTATGGTTTCCTTTGCTGCGCAAAAGCTTTTAAGTTTCATTAGGTC
>NW_020837974.1:10626923-10631537 GCF_003676395.1 Aethalodelphis obliquidens
GTACCTGTCCAGTTTTCCCAGCACCACTTATTGAAGAGGCTGTCCTTTCTCCACTGTACATTCCTGCCTCCTTTATCAAAGATAAGGTGACCATATGTGTGTGGGTTTATCTCTGGGCTTTCTATCCTGTTCCATTGATCTATCTTTCTGTTTTTGTGCCAGTACCATACTGTCTTGATTACTGTAGCTTTGTAGTATAGTCTGAAGTCAGGGAGCCTGATTCCTCCAGCTCCGTTTTTCGTTCTCAAGATTGCTTTGGCTATTCGGGGTCTTTTGTGTTTCCATACAAATTGTGGAAATTTTTGTTCTAGCTCTGTGGAAAATACCAGTGGTAGTTTGATAGGATTGCATTGAATCTGTAGATTGCTTTGGGTAGTAGAGTCATTTTCACAATGTTGATTCTTCCAATCCAAGAACATGGTATATCTCTCCATCTATTTGTATCATCTTTAATTTCTTTCATCAGTGTCTTATAATTTTCTGCATATAGGTCTTTTGTCTCCTTAGGTAGGTTTATTCCTAGATATTTTATTCTTTTTGTTGCAATGGTAAATGGGAGTGTTTTCTTGATTTCACTTTCAGATTTTTCATCATTAGTGTATAGGAATGCCAGAGATTTCTGTGCATTAATTTTGTATCCTGCTACTTTACCAAATTCATTGATTAGCTCTAGTAGTTTTCTGGTACCATGTTTAGGATTCTGTATGTATAGTATCATGTAATCTGCAAAGAGTGACAGCTTTATTTCTTCTTTTCCGATTTGGATTCCTTTTATTTCCTTTTCTTCTCTGATTGCTGTGGCTAAAACTTCCAAAACTATGTTGAATAAGAGTGGTGAGAGTGGGCAACCTTGTCTTGTTCCTGATCTTAGTGGAAATGGTTTCAGTTTTTCACCATTGAGGACGATGTTGGCTGTGGGTTTGTCATATATGGCCTTTATTATGTTGAGGAAAGTTCCCTCTATGCCTACTTTCTGCAGGGTTTTTATCATAAATGGGTGTTGAATTTTGTCGAAAGCTTTCTCTGCATCTATTGAGATGATTATATGGTTTTTTTCCTTCAATTTGTTAATATGGTGTAACACGTTGATTGATTTGCATATATTGAAGAATCCTTGCTTTCCTGGAATAAACCCCACTTGATCATGGTGTATGATCCGTTTAATGTGCTGTTGGATTCTGTTTGCTAGTATTTTGTTGAGGATTTTTGCATCTATGTTCATCAGTGATATTGGCCTGTAGTTTTCTTTCTTTGTGACATCCTTGTCTGGTTTTGGTATCAGGGTGATGGTGGCCTCGTAGAATGAGTTTGGGAGTGTTCCTCCCTCTGCTATATTTTGGGAGAGTTTGAGAAGGATAAGTGTTAGCTCTTCTCTAAATGCTTGATAGAATTTGCCTGTGAAGCCATCTGGTCCTGGGCTTTTGTTTGTTGGAAGATTTTTAATCACAGTTTCAATTTCAGTGCTTGTGACTGGTCTGTTCATATTTTCTATTTCTTCCTGATTCAGTCTTGGCAGGTTGTGCATTTCTAAGAATTTGTCCATTTCTTCCAGGTTGTCCATTTTATTGGCATAGAGTTGCTTGTAGTAATCTCTCATGATCTTTTGTATTTCTGCAGTGTCAATTGTTACTTCTCCTTTTTCATTTCTAATTCTATTGATTTGAGTCTTCTCCCTTTTTTTCTTGATGAGTCTGGCTAATGGTTTGTCTATTTTGTTTATCTTCTCAAAGAACCAGCTTTTAGTTTTATTGATCTTTGCTATCATTTCCTTCATTTCTTTTTCATCTATTTCTGATCTGATTTTTATGATTTCTTTCCTTCTGCTAACTTTGGGTTTTTTTTGTTCTTCTTTCTCTAATTGCTTTAGGTGCAAGGTTAGGTTTTTTATTCGAGATGTTTCCTGTTTCGTAAGGTAGGATTTTATTGCTATAAACTTCCCTCTTAGAACTGCTTTTGCTGCATCCCATAGATTTCGGGTCATCGTGTCTCCATTGTCATTTGTTTCTAGGTATTTTTTATTTCCTCTTTGATTTCTTCAGTGATCACTTCGTTATGAAGTAGTGTATTGTTTAGCCTCCATGTGTTTGTATTTTTTACAGATCTTTTCACGTAATTGATATCTAGTCTCATAGTGTCATGGTCGGAAAAGATACTTGATACAATTTCAATTTTCTTAAATTTACCAAGGCTTGATTTGTGACCCAAGATATGATCTTTCCTGGAGAATATTCCATGAGCACTTGAGAAAAATGTGTATTCTGTTGTTTTTGGATGGAATGTCCTATAAATATCAATTAAGTCCATCTTGTTTAATGTATCATTTAAAGCTTGTGTCTCCTTATTTATTTTCATTTTGGATGATCTGTCCATTGGTGAAAGTGGGGTGTTAAAGTCCCCTACTATTATTGTGTTACTGTTGATTTCCCCTTTTATGGCTGTTAGTATTTGCCTTAGGTATTGAGGTGCTCCTATGTTGGATGCATAAATATTTACAATTGTTATATCTTCTTCTTGGGTAGATCCCTTGATCATTATGTAGTGTCCTTCTTTGTCTCTTGTAATAGTCTTTCTATTTTGTCTGATATGAGAATTGCTACTCCAGCTTTCTTTTGGTTTCCATTTGCATGAAATATCTTTTTCCATCCCCTCACTTTCAGTCTGTATGTGTCTCTAGGTCTGAAGTGGGTCTCTTTAGACAGCAAATATATGGGTCTTGTTTTTGTATCCACTCAGCCAATCTGTGTCTTTTGGTGGGAGCATTTAGTGCATTTACATTTAAGGTAATTATCAATATGTATGTTCCTATTCCCATTTTCTTAATTGTTTTGGGTTTGTTATTGTAGGTCTTTTCCTTCTCTTGTGTTTCTTGCCTAGAGAAGTTCCTTTAGCAGTTGTTGTAAAGCTGGTTTGGTGGTGCTGAACTCTCTCAGCTTTTGCTTGTCTGTAAAGGTTTTAGTTTCTCCATCAAATCTGAATGAGATCCTTGCTGGGTAGAGTAATCTTGGTTGCAGGTTTTTCTCCTTCATTACTTTAAATATGTCCTGCCAGTCCCTTCTGGCTTGCAGAGTTTCTGCTGAAAGATCAGCTGTTAACCTTATGGGGATTCCCTTGTGTGTTATTTGTTGTTTTTCCCTTGCTGCTTTTAATATGTTTTCTTTGTATTTAATTTTTGACAGTTTGATTAATATGTGTCTTGGCGTATTTCTCTTTGGATTTATCCTGTATGGGACTCTCTGTGCTTCCTGGACTTGATTAACTATTTCCTTTCCCATATTAGGGATGTTTTCAACTATAATCTCTTCAAATATTTTCTCAGTCCCTTTCTTTTTCTCTTTTTCTTTTGGAACCCCTATAATTCGAATGTTGGTGTGTTTGATGTTGTCCCAGTGGTCTCTGAGACTGTCCTCAGTTCTTTTCATTCTTTTTTCTTTATTCTGCTCTGCAGTAGTTATTTCCACTATTTTATCTTCCAGGTCACTTATCCGTTCTTCTGCTTTAGTTATTCTGCTATTGATCCCATCTAGAGTATTTTTAATTTCATTTATTGTGTTGTTCATCGTTGTTTGTTTCATCTTTAGTTCTTTAGGTCCTTGTTAAATGTTTCTTGCATTTTGTCTATTCTATTTCCAAGATTTTGGATCATCTTCACTATCATTATTCTGAATTCTTTTTCAGGTAGACTGCCTATTTCCTCTTCATTTGTTAGGTCTGGTGGGTTTTTATCTTGCTCCTTCATCTGTGGTGTGTTTTTCTGTCTTCTCATTTTGCTTATCTTACTGTGTTTGGGGTCTCCTTTCGGCAGGCTGCAGGTTCGTAGTTCCCGTTGTTTTTGGTGTCTGTCCCCAGTGGTTGGGGACAGTGGGTTGGGTCAGTGGGTTGTGTAGGCTTCCTGGTGGAGGGGACTAGTGCCTGTGTTCTGGTGGATGAGGTTGGATCTTGTCTTTCTGGTGGGCAGGTCCACGTCTTGTGGTGTGTTTTGGGGTGTCTGTGGACTTACTATGATTTTAGGCAGCCTCTCTGCTAATGGGTGGGGTTGTGTTCCTGTCTTGCTAGTTGTTTGGCATAGGATGTCCAGCACTGTAGGTTGCTGGTCGTTGAGGGAAGCTGGGTGCTGGTGTTGAGATGGAAATCTCTGGGAGATTTTCGCCGTTTGATATTATGTGGAGCTGGGAGGTCTCTTGTGGACCAGTGTCCTGAAGTTGGCTCTCCCTCCTCAGAGGCACAGCACTGACTCCTGGCTGCAGCACCAAGAGCCTTTCATCCACACGGCTCAGAATAAAAGGGAGAAAAAGTAGAAAGAAAGAATTAGTAGAAGTAGAAAGAGAGAAAGAAAGAAAGAAAGAAAGGAGGGAGGAAGGGAGGGAGGAAGGAAGGAAGGAGGGAAGGAAGGAAAAAAAAGAAAGGAGATAGGGCTTCCCTGGTGGCGCAGTGGTTGAGAGTCTGCCTGCCGATGCAGGGGACATGGGTTCGTGCCCGGTCCGGGAAGATCCCACATGCCGCGGAGCGGCTGGGCCCGTGAGCCATGGCCACTGAGCCTGCGCATCCAGAGCCTGTGCTCCGCAACGGGAGAGGCCACAACAGTGAGAGGTCCGCGTACTGGAAAAAAAAAAAAAA
>NW_020837974.1:10631637-10733798 GCF_003676395.1 Aethalodelphis obliquidens
ACATACACACTCACAGAAAGGGGAAAAGGGGAAAAAATAGTAAATCTTGCTCCGAAAGTCCACCTCCTTAATTTGGGATGATTGGCTGTCTATTCAGGTATTCCACAGATGCAGGGTACGTCAAGTTGATTGTGAAGCTTTAATCTGCTGCTTCTGAGGCTGCTGGGAGAGATTTCCCTTTCTCTTCTTTGTTCTCACAGCTCCCAGGGGCTCAGCTTTGGATGTGGCCCCGCCTCTGCGTGTAGGTCGCTGGAGGGCGTCTGTTTTTTGCTCAGACAGGACGGGGTTAAAGGAGCCGCTGATTCGGGGGCTCTGGCTCACTCAGGCCGGCGGCAGGGAGGGGCACGGAGTGCGGGGCGGGCCTGCGGCGGCAGAGGCCAGCGTGACGTTGCACCAGCCTGAGGCGCGCTGTGCGTTCTCCCGGAGGAGTTGACCCTGGATCCCGGGACCGTGGCAGTGGCGGGCTGGACAGGCTCCCCGGAAGGGGGGTTTGGAGAGTGACCTGTGCTCGCACACAGGCTTCTTGGTGGCGGCAGCAACAGCCTTAGCGTCTCATGCCCGCCTCTGGGGTCCGCGCTTTTAGCCGCGGCTGGCACCCGTCTCTGGAGCACCTTTAAGCAGCGCTCTTAATCCCCTCTCCTCGCGCACCAGGAAACAAAGAGGTAAGAAAAAGTCTCTTGCCTCTTCGGGAGGTCCAGACTTTTCCCCGGACTCTCTCCGGGCTAGCCGTGGCGCATTAATCCGCTGCAGGCTGTGTTCACGCCGCCAACCCCCCGTCCTCTCCTGGCGCTCCGACCAAAGCCCGAGCCTCAGCTCGCAGCCCCGCCCGCCCCGGCTGAGCAGACAAGCCTCTTGGGCTGGTGAGTGCCGGTCGGCCCTGATCCTCTGTGCGGGAATCTCTCCGCTTTGCCCTCCGCACTCCTGTGGCTGCGCTCTCCTCCGCGGCTCCGAAGCTTCCCCGCTCCGCCACCCGCAGTCTCCGCCCGCTAAGGGGCTTCCTAGTGTGTGGAAAGCTTTCATAGCTCCCTCCCACTGGTGCAGGTCCCGTCCCTATTCTTTTGTCTCTGTTTTTTCTTTTGCCCCACCCAGGTACATGGGTGGTTTCTTGCCTTTTGGGAGGTCTGAGGTCTTCTGCCAGCGTTCAGTAGGTGTTCTGTAGGAGTTGTTCCACGCGTAGATGTATTTCTGGTGTATCTGTGGGGAGGAGGGTGATCTCCGCGTCTTACTCTTCCGCCATCTTCCCGGAAGCCCTGGCATGCTCATTTTATTCTACAGGCGACGCCCAGCCACTGAGGGTGTTTGAGCAAAGCTGAGGCATGGTTAAAGCCGGATGTCAGAGTCATCAGTGTGGTCCAGGGGACTAAAGAATACAGGGACAGGCTGAAAGGGGGTTAGGAAAATGGTAACTGGGATTATAAGACATTCAATAAAATGGCTAAACTCTATCCTAAAGAGGAAAAAGGACAATCCAATGGAGAAGCTGGTAATGCAGTGAATTTCATTCTGCCTTTTACGTGATCATTTCTGGTTGTATAAATTCTTATCCTTGTTTTGTGAAATCAGCCTGTGATTCTTTTTTTTTTTTTTTGCGGTATGCGGGCCTCTCACTGTTGTGGCCTCTCCCGTTGCGGAGCACAGGCTCCGGACGCGCAGGCCCAGTGGCCATGGTTCATGGGCCCAGCCGCTCCGCGGCATGTGAGATCTTCCCGGACCGGGACACAAACCCATGTCCCCTGCATCGGCAGGCGGACTCCCAACCACTGCGCCACCAGGGAAGCCCCAGCCTGTGATTCTTAATGCTGGTATGGTGGTTCTCAAAGAGGGGTCCCTGGACCCTCTAAGGCAGGGGTCCTCACCCCCCGGGCTGCGGACCAGTACCGGTCTGCAGCCTGTTAGGAACCGGGCCGCATAGCAGGAGGTAAGTGGCGGGCAAGTGAGGCAAGCTTCATCTGCGGCTCCCCGTCGCTCGCATTACCGCCTAAACATCCACCCCCGCCCCCCGTTCGTGGAAAAATTGTCTTCCACGAAACTGGTTCCTGGTGCCAAAAAGGTTGGAAACCGCTGCTGTAAGGAACTTGTAAGAAATGCAGCTTCTCAGGCAGCACCCATACCTACTGAATTTGATATTCTGGAGGTGGGACCCAGCGGTATCTGTTGTAACAAGTTCTCCAGGTATTCTCACGGATTCTCTTTTGGGTTTGAAAAGCACGATGCTAGAGTAACATCTGCAAGTCCAGGAGCTGTTGAGTATGGAGATCTTAGCAAGTGTTAAGCTCTTTAAATACAATAAAATCCCTTCACCTCTGAACAAACTAGGTAGCAGTCATACTGGGATGTTAGTACTATCATTTCAATTCAACTTGGCCTTGTTTGGTATTAGAATATCTCTTCCTGTGTCCTTGGCAATATAGAAAGACACTATGGGCTATTAGAAAATATCGTTTTATAAAATTACAAATCAGAGTAAACTTGTTTGTTTTTCTGTTTTGCTTTGTTTTGTTTTTTATTGTTTTGAGAGAGGGAAGCACCTTGGGAAATTACGTGCATGTTAATTGCGGCTTGCAGCTTCTGGTGACATGTTTTATTTTGCAGACCTGTACGACTTTTATTAGAAACGGGATCTTTTTTTTTACTCTTTGCTGCCCCGGGAGTTTTAAAAGAACTGATTTTCTGTCAGAAAAGATTGGAATCAATTGCAGTCTTCCCTTCTAGATAGTGCTAAAACATTTATTTAAGAGTTTAGCTGCTTGCCTGGACTTATCTGTATTCCGAACGGCTTGTCCAATGAAATAAAACTCATTCACGCCTTCGCTCTCTGTGTTATTGACAAAGCACACACTTTATGTGACTCAAAGCCAGGATCCTGTCTTCTGGGAGAACTCTCTCTAAACTTGTCTGAAAGAATTATTTTATTACTCTTTTTTTTCATGCCAGCTCCAGAACACCTGAGTGAGAAATTCTAGCTGTGGAGGGGAAACAGGAGAAGGGCTTCCACTGGTGATTGGAAAGGGCCGATAAGCAAAAATAAGAGAGGTTCCTTTCCCTTGACCTGGGCTCTTTATCAGAATATCAGGGTTAAACAAACTGTTTTCTGGGATAATGACATCTATGTTTCACCCCTTCTAGTGTTTATAGATACGATGGCATTTTGAATACCTTGATATAAAAGGATAGAGCTTTCTTTCTTAGAGATATTTCTTCTTCATCAGATGATAATAATCTTTGCTTCATTTTTTGCCTATTTTCTGTGTGCCGGGAACTTCATAGTGTTTCTAATCCAAAAAGCCACCTCACAAAGCGAATATTCCCATTTTACAGATTAGGAAACTAAGGGAGGCTCATGGTAAGCAGGGGTGCAGGGTTTGACACTGACTCTGCCCGGCTGCACGTAGGCTCTTTCTAATGCACCACCCTGGTGAAACAGCATCTCCGTGCTGTAAAGGAAAGCTGGTCCCTACTCTTCACAGGTGCCTGGAATACTGATTTCCTTAGTTGCCTTGAGGAAGGATTGCAACACACGTTGCAGGTGAGGAGCTGAGGCCACACAGCTTCTGTTTGAAGTCCCTGACTCATCAGGGTGGATGTCCTTAATGTTGGGCAGAAAAGAAATTTAGAGTCTTAAAACTCTTCGTTAGAAAACAAATAAAAAAAGAAACTGGTTTTACAAATGGAATTGAACAATGTGTTTGAAACAAAATCTCTGGTCAAATATATTCTCTTGTATTTTGGATCAAAATGTCGTGCCCTTGTACAAGTATTTTTTGAACCAGCAAATGGGGCCTGATATACTGATCGGTGTATGTACTGATGAGTGTGAATGTGTTTGCTGTGGACTGAATATTTGTGTCTCCTCCAAATTCTTATGTTAAGGCTCTAACCTCCAATTTGATGTATTAGGAGGTGGGGTTTGGAGAGGCGTGAATGGGACTAGAACTCTCATAAAAAGAGACGTGAAAGAGATGGTCTCTGTCTATCCATCATGTGAAGACACAGCTTGAAGGCAGCCATCCAGAAACTGAGAAGAGGCTCTTTAACAAGACACCAGATCTGCTGGCACCTTGATCTTGGACTTCCCAGTCTCCAGAACTGTGAGACATAAATGTTGTTTAAGTCGCCTGGTCTATGGTATTTGCTACAGAAGCACAAACTGACTAAGACAGTGCTCACAGGACAAAGGATTTAGAATCAGAGATGCCCAGTACGTTGATGATATCAACTTCTTGAGGAAAGGTTTCTGGAGCATTCCAACAGAGGCACATTATAAAGGGAGCAGGCTGCTAAACATAGCTACAGAAAATTATCAGCATCTGCTTGTTAGATAATTAAGTGCTGTTTAGAAATTACGTTAAGCAAGTGGCATCTAGCTAAAGATCTGAAAGAGTGAGGTCGAATTTACCTTCCCACAATTAAGGAGAAATGAGGTGTGTCTTCACCCATAAGAGTCTGCAGTCCACCCTGTAAAGGATGCAGGGATGACCCCACCAGAGGTCAGGGCTCACAGCTTATGCTGAACCATTTCCTCCTCTCTGACCTCCAGAGAGCTGTTTCCTTGATGCTGACCTGCACCTGTATCTTGGGCCTTCTCTCTGCCTAGCATCTCTAGCTGACACAAGGACTTTTTGTTCTCAGCTCCCCAAGTCTAAGACTGCTCCTTCAGGCTTTCTTATTGGGGTTACTCTTTCTTGAATGACAAGAATGGTAATTTTCCACCTTCTGACCTGCACTGGGATCTCCTCCCTCCTATACTATCTTTGCAAGAAGTCCTTGCAGGTCATGACCCAGGCCTGCCCCAAATCCACCCAGGGCCTTGGGAGGTCCATGGGTTTCCTCAGGACCAGGGATTCAGGAGGGTTCTTCACTCTCACCCGAATCTTCAGGGACTCTTACATCAGGAGGTGGTGAGGAACTGAGAGGCTAGTGAGCTGGTAAGTGAGAAAGGGGGCAGCCAAGCAGGTCTCTAAAACTAAGGGGACCCAGTCGCAAAGGGCAGGACCTGGGGTGGTGAGCAGAGGAGAGCTGGTTGAGAGAAAGCAGGGCAGGTCTGGAACTTGCCTGGAATAGGAAATGCTTTCTCCCAGCCATGATACAGCAATTGCCTGGGTTTAGAGAAGCAGGTGTGGGCTCAGACATGCTAGGTGTGTGGCTTGTGATCTCAACCTACACACACCTGGTACGGCTACAGGTGTGTGATGGGTTTAAAAAGACAAACAAACCAGAACCAAGAACAGGAAACTGGACAGGAAAACATAACACTGCTATTTCCCTCTGGTAATTCTTTCCTGCTGGTGGAGGCCCTGAAGACAGGCCCCTTTAGCCGGCTGCTCAGAAATAAGTAGTGAGGCATTTTGATGTCAAAGCCGCCCAAAGATGAGAGAGAGAACTTCTGAATCCCAGCTAAGACAAGGCCAGTTCTTTTAAAATGAGTGTGCTAATCAGTGACTATGTTTAAGGTTATGTTTTAGGTAAATGTAGAAAAGCTAAACGTTAGTGAGAAAGGAGCCAAACTGAAACTTAGATTTGGTTTGGTTTAAAGATTATTCTAAAGGAAGAATTTATATAATACAAAAATTATAACTAAAGAAGTTTTTTAAAATTAGAAAACTGTTCACAGGCATCAGAGTCAGACACTGTTTAAATCTGGGTTTTGCCACTTACTAAATGGGTGATTTTAGATAAGTCCTTCTCCACTGTAAGGCTTGTTTCATTTTCCCAAGAAAATATAAACTTTGTGTATCCCAGATAACAAACATGAAATGATAAGAGATAAGGAAGGGGCTTCCCTGGTGGCGCAGTGGTTGAGAATCTGCCTGCCGATGCAGGGGACGTGGGATCGTGCCCCGGTCCGGGAAGATCCCACATGCCGCGGAGCGGCTGGGCCCGTGAACCATGGCCGCTGAGCCTGCGCATCCGGAGCCTGTGCTCCACAACGGGAGAGGCCACAGCAGTGAGAGGCCCGCCTACAGCAAAAAAAAATAAAATAAAAGAAAAGAAATAAGGAAGTATCTGGTTCAGCCTGTCACTTAAAGTAGATATAGGAGTTTCTGATGGCAGCCGTTCAAATGAAGCTTTTTATGCTTGATCTTCTGTTAGGCCAAAGGGTTAGGAGTGCATGGGATGGTAAGTATGCAGGAAAACTGGATCTTGCTAAATTTTTAGCTTATCCTAATGTAGCATCAGAGTGCAAATGACAAAGAGGGAGCGTCCTCATGACCTACATGCCGTATCTGGCACATTTATCAAAATTGGGTAACTCCCTCCCTCTATATTAGTAAATATCTTGTATAGTGAATAAACTCTAAAAGTTTTAAGAAAATCTCAGGTTTGTAAATGTCTGGATTGATTATGAAAAGAGAAGCTCATTTAAATCGATGACCAAGCACGTCTTGGGGTTGGACTTCAAGGCATTCCCTATTACGGAGCATGTACTGAAATTGTCAAAGGCCCTTTAAGATGGAGGCTGGGTCTCAGTGCTTCAAAAATGCCATTGCTGTTACCTTCAACAACACCAGGGAGTTAAACTGCCTTTTGGAGAGGAGCATGTCAGGGACAGCATGGGGTCTAGGGACAAGGTGAGTTCCTAGGAGGGAAGTGCAAGGTTGTAATAGTGATACAGCTAAACTGTGAGGGGAGGCATCTGATTCCAGGGCTGGGCCAAGGAGAGCACGAGGGGAACTCGCAACATCTCATTGTGCAAGAGAAGAAGAAAGTTCTGGGGACACATAAAAGAACACAGGTGTCAGCCTGAAGGAATTTCCACTGGCTAAATCGGGGACCATCTGAATATCCAGTTGAGTAGAATCAGAATTCAGGAATCCATAATGATAATAAACAAACACACAAATAATCAAGAAAATAAAGCTCTTTCTTACAGTAGAAAACCAACTGACACGTAGAAGGGACAAAGTAGAAAATCATCAAAATAATAACTGATTAAGTTAAGAATTAACAATGGATGCTGAGAGTAAGCTGAAAGTATGATGAGGAACAAGATATTTGCATAGCTTCAAAGTATCCCTTTATGAATTATGTATTAATTAAACAGGAAAAATGTTTAACTTTACAGGAAGTGGAGATCACGGGCGTCACCTTAAACCAAATGCTCAAAGTTAACATCATTGATAAAGGGACAAACAGACCTCATCGGCAGGATTAGGGGGCCATAAATCTACTAGGGAAACTAGTTTCCTGCTTTTGGGGAACACTTACATTTGCCCAAGGTCCCACAGCTAGAATATTGTAATATAAGATTTAAATGCAGATCTGACCTCAAAGCCCTTGTGTCTCCCACATGCTGGGTCTAGAGGGTGTTACTGGTCCATAACTGGTGCCGTAAATCTGCAGAGAGGAGGTAGTTGGGCAGACAATGAAACAAGAAAAGATTAGATAGAAGTCCCAGAGATTAGATAGAAGTCCCAGAAATGCCTGGGAGAGGAGGGGGCAGCCACATGGCCTGAAAGATGGCACAGCGGTAAGGCCCTCTGGGCCCCCTGGGATATGGAGACACCCTCTTCCACTATATTCATTTCCTAATGACTTTCTGATGTGGAAGGAAAGGCAAAATGTACTTCCTGAGAATTCCTTGCCTACCATACAATGTACCAAGTTGTAACGGAGGCTATAAGGGAAGATGCACTAAGTAACAAACTGGATACAGTGAAAAGGGTGGATTGTTAATTATATGGTCAATTGCTCATCCATATTTACACAGCAATATCAAAGGATTCTTTTCACCTTGCAAAACAAATCCATTTGGATAAGTCAATATTATTTCCCAATACAGTTTCTAATCTCCACTCAGTGAAAAAAGTACTGAGAATCAGGCAAAGTTAATACTCTTCTCAAAATAATTGGACAGAATTGTACCCCAGAACAGCCCTTAAAGAAAAAGTCTGGTTAATAAGTATTTGACAGCAATTAGAGGGGGGTATATTATTAGCCCTAATAGAATGTGATTTTTGCTACGTAGAGTGGGCTTCTTGACTAAAATTTTTTTACATTTTTTAGTTGCAAATTAAGTCATTCTTCATACTTGGGATAAACTCCGCAGAAACGCCTGGGGAAAAAAGTACTCTATGTGGACAAAGCCAACAACTTTACAATTTATTCAAATACTTGGCATCTGTGTACATTTTTTTCCAACTACAGAGACACATCATTTATTCCAACTGGCCATGGAAAGGGATATTCCACATGACCGAATTAGATAATTAAAGTCTGAATTAAAAAAAAAAACATTTTGAATATAAATCTTCCTAAATTTGGTACAGATTTCCCCTCCATTCTTCAGTGGAGTTTGCCAATCATGACTCAACTTTCTTTTTCCCTTCCTTCCTCCCTCCCTTCCTTCCTTCCTTCCTTTCTCTTTTTCTTTCTTTTTCTCTTTCTTCCCTTCCTTCCTTCCTTCCGTCCCCCCTTCCTTCCTCTCTCTTCCTCTTCTGTTTCTTTCTTTTTTCTTGTTTTCTTGCTTTTTGTTTGTTTGTTTGTTTAATAACACAGGGCTCAAAACACCTGATATTTTAATGGGCCATCTGAGTGAAGGAGACTTGGGCTGGAGGTGGAGTTTCAGTCCAGGGTAGTTGTAAGAATCAAGCCAAGGCCTGAGTATAAGCAGAGAAACCCTGGAAGGAGGTCATGGACAGATGTGGACCAAGGGACAGCTACATAAAGAAGAAGAAAAGGATGGACAAGTGGTTCAGCTGGAGGTTGGGCCATTACCCCAACCGTGTTCACACGCAGAGCCCAGGCAGCCCCTGGCACCTGAGTGCCTTGATTTCTGCTCTGTTCCTCCAAAGGAAGAGGTATTTCACATCCATTCCATCCTCCTGGTTGTCTAGACTCCAGGATTGTCTTGAGCAAATAGGGGCAGCCCGGAGGCTGATCAGGAACTAAGAGAGAGACACACATTCAAAGTTGAATGGGCGTCACAGGGAACCTGTGCTTGAGGTTCCGACCTTGCAGGTAGTTTCTCTGCATTCCAGAATTAGTGTCTGCTTTACCCTTCTCCATCTCTACCTGGCTTTGGGGGACTTGGAAACTTACTTGCAGGACCTGAATGTGCCTCATAATGCAGATTCTTGCTGCCTCCCCCTTCCTCTGAGGAGTAGCATTCGACCTTATTGCCCAACCTGTTCCACGTCTCAGATGCCTGTTCCCGACCCAGACCTCAATCCTATCCTGGTCCCCCTGGTCCTGGCTTATTTCCTCTGTCTCCAACCTGCTGCCTCCAATTTTTACTGACTCTAATGGGGAAAGGTGAGAAGTTTTGAACTGGAGACAAGATTGAAGTTTTAAATAAGACTCAACTGACCTTACATGCCTGAAGTTGTCTAGAAAGTAATAGAATTGGACTGACATATTCAAAGTCATTGTAGAAAGGAGGATCAATGATTATTAGGTACAAAAATAATGGTTAGAGAAGAGAATAAAGTCATTTTCTTTTTGTAATTTCTTGAGTTCAGACTGTCTCATAAACGGGTCTAGATTGGGTCTCTGTGCTCATACTGGTTCGTACTGGTCATTGGCTTGATTATAAGTAAGACCTATTTGAAATTATAAAAACTTGCTATAACCTTCAGCAAATTCCCAGGGGTCTACCTAGTACCATGGTAAGAGCAAGAACTTTTGAGTCAATCAACTTAGGTTCATATTTGAATTCTCTCACTCCCTGGATATGTGGCCTTGGGCAAATCTTTTATTTGGCAAAAGAAAGTAATAATACTTATTTTATGGGTCTGTTGTGAAAATCACATGCTATCATAGGTGTCCTGTGCACAGAGTTCCTGATCATTTATCTTCTTCTGATAGAAAAATTTATACCTATTGCTAATCATGCAGTTAGTTCCTGGTTACCACAAACTGAAGAACACTAGGACTTGAATATCTTTGAATCTGAATTTGTACAATCTACTTATTTTTAATTGACTTATGACATAAAGTGCCTAACATGCATATATATATATCTATCTGTTCTGGTTATCTCTTTCTGAGTAACAAACCACCTTAAAACCCCCAGTGCCTTGATTGGATGCAGCCATCTGGTAGTGGTGAGGGCTGGAGTCCTCCAAAGGCTTCTTTGCTTACGTAACTTGTGCCTGGGTTGGACTGTCAGAACAACCAGGTATCTGTCTCTCCTTTTGAGTTCTCCAGGTGGCTAGCTTGGGCTTCCTCACATCATGGCAGTCTCAGATGGTCAGACTTCTTTCGGCATTGGTTTCCTCCAGCATGAACATTCCATGAGACCGAGATGGAAGTTGCCAGATCTAACAAAGTCCTGGAATGTCAATTTTATCAAATCCTATTGTTCAAACAAGTCACCAAGGCCAGCCTTTCAGTGGGAGGAAGAGCAAAGAATTCGTGGCCATCTTTAATCTGTAATGACACTGGCATAATCACCATTCAGACCCAGATTTAGGGTACTTCCAACACCCAGAATGCTCCCCTGTGCCCCTTCCCAGTTAATTTTTTGCCCTTCCTAGTGATAATCACTAGTCTGTATATTTCTTTTCAACATGTATTATTATCTTAAACATATGTTTCTAGTAGATGAATTTAAAAAGCTTTTTTTCTCCTGTAACCATGTCAAATAAATTGTGCAGAAACCCAAGTCAGCATATTTAAAGTACCATTTTGCCATGCCACTCAAAGCTCAAAACGTTGTCTACTTCCTTAGTGACTATAACGTCAAACCCAAATTCCTTAGCGTGGTTTTCAAGGCCTTCCACATGGGTGAAGAAAATATTTTGAATATCAGTTGATATACTTTCTCCTTTACTTCCTTGTACCTTCCTCTTGTTCTGTAAGAGCATCCAGTGCCTTGGAACAGGTTTCAGCAAACTTTTTCTGTAAAGGGCTAGATAGATAGTAACTGTGTTAGGCTTTGCGGGCGATGTGGTCTTTGCTGCAAGTACTCCACTATCTCATCACGGTGATGTGAAAACATACATGACAATGCATGAATGAATGAGTGGCCATATTCCAACAAAACTTTATAGACAGTGAAATGTGAATTTCACATAATTTTTATGTGTCACAAAAGATGATCCTTCTTTGGGTTTTTTCAACCATTTAAATGTATAAAAAATATTCTTAGGTTCTGAGCTGTACAAACAGCTCAGATGAGCAGGATTTGACAGGCTGAGCTTTGTCTTAGAGGGTGGAGAGCTTGTGGAATAATTAGCTGACGCCCAACTCCCGGACTTCTCACAACCACATAGAGAGGAGAAGACACATGAAAGAAACGGCACAACCTCTGAGGAAGGAGCAGCTGTCCTGAGCATTGGGGAGCCCGTAGGAGCCCAGCCAATGCCATTCGCTTAACTGAGCTCTAATCATTGACTACACGGAAAAACTACGTTAGCTGCCCTTCCTGTTGCCCCTTAATAAGACAGTCCATCGACACCCACACGTCGCTCACAGATTGTCCGGCAGGAATGATGCCTCTTTGTGCCTCTGGACGTTGCTCAGCCCAGCTGTATGGCCTAATGTGGATGACACGCTCTGTAACAACCCAGGACACACATAAGCCCCCAAGTAGACAGTGTTGATGGGGCAGCTGTGAGCGGCCCCAGGACTGGTGATTGGATGGCATTGAGTAGAAGCAGCTAACTTTCTCCGAGTCGGAATGACATTGGACGTCATCTCCATTGGCCTTCCCCATCCCCTCCTGCTTCAACGCTGCATTCTTGGCAAACGTGTTCACCCACCATCCCCTCTGTTTCGCTTTATACTTCCTCCCTCTTCATCCACGTCTTAAATCTATTTCCCATGAAACATCCTTGGAAACCTCAGTGTTTAGTAACTTAGCGTTTAACTACGTCACTATGCAGGTGGGAATCAGTTACCCACCATCTTCCTGCAATATCCGTGTTGTTGTCTTGGACTTTCGTATAAATCTCTTGATAATTACCTTATGTATGCATAGCCTCTTCCTGAACCTTGTCTTCCAAGAGACCTAGAATTTACTTCAATTTCTCTCTTTCCCTGCCCTTCCCAGGGGCAAGTTCAGTTGTTTCAAAATATATGAATTCATCCATTTCTTTCCAACTCCACTGTAATCCCAGCCACTAAAATCTCACTTATGGCCCGGTCCCCCTGCTGATCTGCCTGCCTCTACCATCTGGTCTCCTCCAGCATCCTGAGAGTAATCTCCTTAATACACAAAGCAGAGCAGATTGACTGAAGCCTTGCCTTCCTCTCCAGCTTCACCTCATTTCCTCTTCTCTTGCCCATGATGCCCTGCCTATACCAGCCTCCTTGAGGTCCTCAAACAGGCCAGCTTCTTCTACCTTCTGGGCTCTTGTATGTGTTGCTCCCTCTGTCTGGAACAGTCTCCCCTCTCTTCTCCCTGCCTACCACCTGGCAGGTCTCCAGACCTTCCCTATTGGCTTTATCTAAAGCAGTCTTCCACCCTCACCCTACCTCAGTATTTTTTCTTAGCCTTCTGCTTATTTTTTTAATGATCACTTATCAGAATTTCCCATTATTAATTGTTTTGTTTGTGTATTATCTACTTGGAGAATATTCCCCATGTCTTTCCTACTAGTCATCAGCTCCAGGAGGACAGAACGCTGTCAGTCCTGCTTGCCATTGGGTCCTCCGCACCTAACTCAGCTCCTAAGTAGAGCAGGTGCTCAACAAACATTCGCTAAGTGAGCAAATGAGCTGGATAATAATGCCCTTAAGGTCAGAAATTGTGCCTGAAACTTCCTTGACCCCATCACCTGCCTAGCACACTGGAAGTATTTTGCAGATGCTGCTTTATTGGATCTATGGTAAAATAATTAAACGAAGCAATGTGAATTCCTCTTTTTGTACCCAGATTGCCTCCTTTCCCTAAAGATCAAGTAGTTTTACTTCAAAAGTAAAACTACTTTTACTACAGTGCCTCCAAACTGTCATGTCAAGGAATCCACTTCATTTCCTTATTTTCTTTGTACCTTTTGTTATCATGTCCAGGCATTGCTGAGAGAGATCCCTCCTGTTCTTGGTCTCTCTCTATAGAGAAGTTTCATTACATATTTTGGAAGGAATATTCATTGAATATTCCCAGAAGAGAGCATTGAAACTTCAGAGAAATATAGAGACCTGCCAGTTATTTTCTAGCACAGTGTTGAAGGACAAAGAAATAGAGTTAAAGAATATTACTACTAAAAAGGACTCCTTTGACTTTGTCAAATGCTAAGGTCTTCATTTGACAAAGGAAGGAACTGGGGGTCAGAATGGATATGGTCTGAGGCCTCAGTCAAAGGCGTCTGTTCTGACCCTCTGCCCTGAGTCAGTTTACCTGTCCATTCACCAGGAGCAGGGGTCCTCCGCATCAGTTCATGGCCATGGTCTTGCATTTTTGTGCTTTGCTCTTGTTCAAGTCCAGCTTTGCATCCTTTGGTCTTTCTCTCTTTTTTCTAGTTCTCTGCTTGTCTCTTCAACTTGGCAAAGTTCAGCATCTCTGGTTTTCACCACTGGTGTTCCCTAAAGGTAGATGACATGCCCACACTTGCTGGTTTTCTCATCCCAAGGAACTTTGAAGAGCCCCTCTGTAAGACAGCTGTCAGGGCTGGGAACTACCCCCTCTCCAGGTGCGCCGGTTGTTAAGCTGTTTTCTCTCAGCTCCACACCCTCCCCTCTAAACTCTGTGATGCATGGGCTAGGACACTGCAAGCCACACTTCTGGTCCACCACTGGCTCCCTGCTAAGTGCTGCCCATGAGGAGCTCGGGAGGGGGGATGTGAGGCTGGAGGTGGAAGGAGGGGCCGGCCACTTCACTTGGCTTCCTTTCTTCCTGTTTCTGTGAGGGTTATCCCAGGAGTGCTTCTTCACTCTGGAAGCAACAGTGCTTTTCTGAAGCAGCAACTGAATCCAGTTTGCAGTTTTCCCAGCACTTGTGGAACTAGCTTCCTTACCCCTATCTCTCCACCCCACCAAAATACCACACTGGCTGAGTAGCATCCTTCCTCAGGGGTCTGAGGTTCACCTCCACAGTGCCCCTCCCCCAAGCTTCTAAGTTTGAATAATTCCAACCTCTTCCTTGTGTTCCCAGCCTGAGGTGGTGGCAATATTTATTTATTTGCGTTGCCATGCCTGCAGAATTCTTCGCGCCATTTTAGTTGCCTAGTGAACCCCTCGTGTTCAATTCTTTCTGATTATCCTGCTCAGAATCTAGCCGTACTACCTATACTAGCCCTCTGGGGTAGGAACCGTCAACATCTCCATCTTACGTTAGCCAAACAAGATCCGGTGGCAGTGGTCGGATTTGACCTGGCTCCCAGGTGTAGATCCCTCTCTTTTACCATCAGCTGTGCTACCACTTGGGTGGGCTCCATTGGGCACGGAAGGCATCCATGGGGTGGGTGGTCTGGGACTGGGCCCTGCATCCCATGTAGCATGCGGACAGGTATTAGGTGCAGGGCGGCTCCACCTTCGCCAAATGCGTTCACAGGTGGCCACACTTGGGGCCTATTTCAGGCGGCAACAAATTCCAATTTGTTATTAATAAAAACAGTTCAAAAAACATTTGGCAAAAGGCTGTGGGATCCAGTGCTATTTATGAGAATGGTTTAATGGGAGAACATGCAGCTGCAGCAGATGGATGTCGACGGGGCCTCTCCAGAGCATTCCACTCTGTTTTCCTTTGTCTTTGAATAAATTCAGAGGGTGCCACGTATGAGCCTGGATGGATGGTTTTGAACCACAGCTAATTAAAAGCAGACACTTACCTGAGAGTTAACTATAAAGGAAAAGTAAAACCACTGGACAGATTCCTCAATGATTTGGGCTGTTACCTCCTGGAACAGGACTTTTGGCCAGGGTGCAAATACAGCTAGTGAGCCCTTAGGCATGGAGTCCGTGATGGAAATGAGACGCACAGTATCTTGATCCCTCCATCCCCACATGGGTCTGCCAAAGAACCCTGCTTCACTTGGCCATGCAGGTCAAGGGTTGAGGGGCCTCCTTTCCTGGCATCCATGGAGAAAGTTTGGTCCAAGCCCACAGGAGACTTCCTGGAACCAGAGATGCTCACTCTCAAGGCCGCGTGTCCGCAGCTGATTCTGCATAGGTGGCCCTGGACCTCCAGGGAGATACAGCCTCTCGGACCTAGGAAGGCCTCTGGAAACTGGGATGCCTCCGAGAAACACATCTTTTTCTCTTGTGGTTGAAGCCAGCATGCCCCTCACCACCTTACTTTTGCATATGAAAGGCCTGGTAATTACTACTTTCATCCTTAAAGCATGCAAGTGACATGCAAAATTAGCACTTGAGAGGATCCACTTTTAGACCTTGTTGTAAAGCAAAACTTATTATTTGAAGATAAATCAATTTCTGTTGCCTGTATTTGCAGTTTCCCCCAGATGGCTAATTACCAAAGATAAATGTGTATAAACACAAGCCTTATCCCCCTCCATCCATCTTCCCTGCCTGCCTGTTTATCCAGAGGTTAATAATCACAGTCCTGTAGTGTATTGCCATAGTAATGGCTTTGATGGGCCCGACAAGTTTACGACCTTTTATTACAAACAGAAGGACATGCATTTCAAGAAAGGAAGGTCATTTTAGAGATGAATGTGCAGATAACTAGCCTCTCTGAAACTGAGCCAAAGGAAAAAGAAAACAGAAAACAAAATATAAGAGGGGGAGAAAAACCCCACACAAAACAAACAGCATAAATGTCACGGAAATCAGTTTACAGCAAAATTAAATAAGGTTCCTGCAAGCATTAATTTTTATATTTTCTGTTTATGCACAGTTAGAATCATTCCCAGGCTTTGATTTATGAGCGAGTAAGCTAGGCATGATCATTCAGACACTCACCAAATTCAGTTAAGGGCTGGAACTTCCATTCGGATGGGACTGGCTTCCTCTCTGGTCAGAAGGGCAGGGGGAAAGTGATTTGTCTCTAGAGAGTGGCTTAGGATTGAAGGTCAGATCGTGTTTTACCCTCCCTCCCTCCTTCCTTCCCTCCCTCCCTCCCTTCCTCCCTTCCTTCCTTCCTTCCTTCCTTCCTCCCTCCTAATCATAATACACACTCATTATAACAATGAAATAACACAGACAAGGGCTTCCCTGGTGGCGCAGTGGTTGAGATTCCACCTGCCGATGCAGGGGACACCGGTTCGTGCCCCGGTCCGGGAGGATCCCACATGCCGCGGAGCGGCTGGGCCCGTGAGCCATGGCCGCTGAGCCTGCGCGTCCGGAGCCTGTGCTCTGCAACGAGAGAGGCCACAACAGTGAGAGGCCCGTGTACCGCCAAAAAAATAAATAAATAAATAACACAGACAAATAAAATCTGCCCCTTCTCCCACCTCCCATCCAAGTTTTTGGAAACGACCCGTGCTAAGAGATGACTAATCTAAAAAATATAGCTCTGATATGTGCAAAACAATACTCTAAGCCATTTACAAACGTTAACTCATTTTTTTCCCCTCATAAAACCCCTATGGAGATACTATTATTGTCCTTATTTTATAGGTGAGAAAGCAGGAACCCAGAGAGATAACTAATACACCATACTATCTTAGTCCGGTCAGGCTGCCCTAACAAAATACCATAGACTGGGTGATTTATAAACAACAGAAATTTTATTTGTCACAGTTCTGGAGGCTAGGAGTCCAAGATCAGGGTGCTGGCAGATTTGGTGACTGGTGAGAACACATTTCCTGATTCATAGAGGGCTACATTCTCATCAGCAGGGGTCTCTTCTAAAAGGGGACTAATCCCAGTTATGAGGGGTCAGCCCTCATGACCTAATCACCTCCCAAAGACCTCACCTCCTTCACACTGGGAGTTAGGATTTCAACATGTGAATTTTGGAGGGGGACACAACATTCAAACCTTAGCAAGGAGGAAATCAGATGCCCATTTGTAGGTGTCCTAGGCTTGTGCTCTTAGCTGAGATGCCATCCTGATCTAAAGCCATACCACAGTATCAGCTAAAGCCAGGCACTCTCTTGCGCTGGTGAGCCGTTGGAGGAGGTGGACTGGCTAATGTTCTGCCCAGTTCTTGGCGCTGCATCAAAGACAAGTTGTCCCAGACAGAGTTCAGTAGTCAAGGAAGACTTCATCCAAGACTATTGCAATAGGGGAGAGAGACTGAACTCAATGCCAGACGCAACAAAGGCAGCTGGGGACTTACAGACAACAGGCAGGTGCCAGAAGCAGTGGGTGGAGAATTACTAAGAGGAAACTTAGTAATAAGAATGGGGAGATTCTGGCTAAACTGTTCTAGCAGGATTCTTGCTGAACGGGGCTCAGCAGGCCAGGAAGGTAGGCCAAGAATGAGAAGAGAGCTCAGAGGAGTTTGACTAAAGTTTGGTCAAGGAGGGAGTCCTTCTCAGTTGCCTCTTTGAGTCTCAGAAACACACAAAGACAGAACTATATCCAGGCACACAGCTCTATCCCATGCCTTTTGTAAATGCATCTTGTATGTGCCGTGTTTGCCTGAGTATGTTTCACTGTTGTTCTCATTCTGAACTTTGTCAAAACCTCTGGGTTTCAGCATCTAGTATGAACCTGCCCTGAGCATTGACTCCAATAGTACAGGATAGTTGAATTCCAGTTTTCCTAATTTCTTGCTGCTTCCTCTCTGAATGTTCCTTACTGAACCATACCCCAGCTCAACTCAAACCTTGAACTCACTTTCCAATTGTAGTCCATTTCGGTGAGGCTTAAAGATTCAACTAGAGCCACACTCACTGTCCTTACGTCTGTGCATGACTGAAAGTCTGATTTGTGTTCATTAATTCATTCCTTCATTTTTTAGCAAACTTTTGTTTCCTGTTGTATTAGTCAGGGTTCTCCAGAGAGACAGAACCAATAGGATGGATGGATGGATGTGTAGATAGATAGATGATAGATAGATGATAGATGATAGATAGATAGATGATAGATAGATAGATATACAGACAGATAGATAGGTTTAGTATAAGGAACGGGCTCACACAATTATGGAGGCTGACAGGTCCTAAGGTCTGCAGTTGGTTGACTGGAGACCCAGGAGAGCTGATAGTGTAGTTCCAGTCTGCCCTGATCTTGAGTCCAGGATCTGCCCAGAAGGACCCAGAAAGAACCAACGTCTTGAGGCAGTCAGGCAGGACTAGTTCCCTCTTATTTGTGGAGGCCAGGGGTAGGGGGTGTCAGCCTTTTTGTTCTGTTCAGGCCCTCAGATGATTGGATGAGGCCCACCCACACTGGGCGGGGCCATCTGCTTTACTCAGAATCCCTTGACTCAAGTGTTAATCTCTTCCAGAAACACCCTCACCGACATGCCCAGAATAATTCTTGACCAGATGTCGGGGCATCCTGAGACCCAGCCAAGCTGGTGCATAAACGAACCATCACACCTGTCTCCTCAGTGCTGCGATCTGTGTGAGCAGCACGAGACGTGAGACAAACAGCACATCCCCTCCACTTTGGAGGAGCCCCCAGTCTGGCCAGCACAAGCTTGCAAGCAACGTGCTAATTACTCCAAAAGGTGAAGGGGAACGCTTTCAGGGTTTGGAGGAGGGGAAGGGTATCACAGAAGAATCACTAACGGGCAGGGAGGCACAACTGAGAATTACATGCTCTGAATGTTTATGTTGTGTGTGTGGCGGGTTGCCTACCTCTTTTAGGATTTAGGGTGAGCGCGCAACGGGAGGGATTTGAACGGCTCCAAAAAGGCTTCTGCTTCTTACGACCTTCTCTCAGGAACCCTCTGAAGGCTTTGAATACCTAAGGCCCCTGTCTGGGTTCCCCTTCCTTCTTTCCTGCCTATAAACTGGCAGCCTCCCTTCCCCTCTTATTCTAGCTCTGGGAAGCCTTACAGTCGGAAGAGGGTTAATTCCAGTTGTTAAGAAGCAGGGGATTTAAAAGGTTGCCCTGGCTGGTCCTTCTGTCTCTCCTTTTCTTCTTTCCTAGAAATGCATCTCACCTTCTCTACAGCTAAGCTAAAGTCTTTTTCGTAGAGTATACTAACTCTTATCCCCTGATTTTTCCTCACTTAAAGAGAGGATGATCTGGAGATAGTCTTGATTTCCAGGAAGTTTGCTTGTTTCTTTGCCTTTGCATTTTTCAGCACCTTATAATTAGGACCTAGAAAACAAGTGACCCCTTTCCCTACGTGATAAAATTTGTGTAACTTAGTTGCTCATTTTAGTTGGACATGTAGATGCTATTCATTAAGGGAGATCACGCATAGTTTTAAGATAATGCAATTATTTAGAGCTTGGTAACTCATGTCATCGATTATGAGATACCAAAGTCCTCTGGAAGGAGATCAGAACGCAGGATGAGACCCTTGGAGAGGCGCATCAAGGCGTCTCCTGCCACTGTATTCTGCTTCACTTGCTAATATCATTCTTTATTACAGGGTGGAGTTTCTGTGGTGACGTAGGTACAGCACAGGGATAGGACTTTTTTTCCAGTTGTCTGCTGTAACCAATCATTGCAACCTTTAGTGGCTAAAACAGCAACGACATGTGTTTTGCTCATGAATCTACTATGTATGCAAAGGCTTGGCAGGGAAAGCTCATTTCTGTTCCACTTGGTTCTTCCTCTGGTGGCTGGAAGGCTGAGGGATGGGATCCCCAGAAAGCTTGCTCACTCACCTGCTGATGGCTGATGGTGATGTCGTCTGGGACCTTCCCTGGGCTGTGGGCTGAGCACCTATGCATGGCCTCTAGATAAAGGCTTCCTCAAAACATGGTGGCTTGGTTTCCGCAATAAATGTCCTGAGAGAAAGAGAGTCAGGTGGAAACTGTATTGGCTTTTTGAATCTAGCCTGGGAGGTCACATGGTATCAGCTCTGCTGCATTTTATGTGTTAGACATACACAGCCTGGGTTCGGGGGAGAGAAATTAGAGGCACATCAAAGACTTTGCAAACATATTTTAAAACCACCACAAGCTTTATCTGTAGAATCTTGGTGAACATTTCGTCCTCTGATCTGATTCAGGCTGAAGATGTTGCATTGTCTGTTCCCACACTTCCAAATAGCGCCAGAGTAATAAGAATGATGCCTGAGACTGTGCCAGCAGGGCTGTTCCTCACCATCATGAGGTGACCTTGAAGTACTAGGGGGGCTCCAAATATTAAAGGGGAGCCCTGGTACCTGTATGGTCACTTCTTGATGCTCCCTGTTTCCCAAGCATGGATGCAGAAGGGAATTCGGCTCCTCCAGCCTGCCCTCCTTGCTGGCCCTGAGAACAAGCCACAGGCTCTTCCTGATTGGATGGTTCTGCAGCCAATCACTGTGAGCCTCAGAGGAGGCATAAACAACACACCCAGGGAAGTCACAAGGCTCTAGAATGTTAGAGCACCCATGGACAGTGGACTGTAGCTTGATTTCCTCCCAGGTTGCGAAGGACCACGTCTGCCTTCTGATGCTACTGTCCACATTCCTCTGGTTGGTCTCACTTCCAGCCATGTGTCAGCAAGGCCTTAAGTGGGCACTTTGACACTTTCAGAAAATTCAGCTCAGGTCTCCCCCGGGAAAGCAGTCTTGTGCGAGACCCAGCGGTGATCCTCTGGGACATTTCCACATCATGGCACGCTGCTCCCTGACTGAACTTTCCCCACTGAAGAGCCCTTCTTTCAGCCCTTAAAGGCCTCTCAGTATCCCAGGGCCCCTCGTTAAGCAGCGCCATCCCCTGGAATAGGACCCATCTCAGACCTTCAGGCAGCTAAGGGAATTAGGTGTCAGGCAGCTGAAGGCAAGGCCTGGGACAAAATCAATGGGTTTGTAGGAGAAACCGGCTTCTGCAAAGCACCTGGACACAGCTGGCAGGGCAGCCAGAGCTCCAGAGACCCGTGGCCCTCGGACCACCACCCTCCTGAAGCGGTTCTCATTGATTTGCAGCATCAAAGGCAGAGGCAGTGATTGGCTCATCCACAGCTCTTGTCAGCACCGGGTCCCAGGTAGGGACATCCTGCCCTGTGGGCGCTCAGCGTCCCAAAGGCCACGGGTTCCTACACAGGCAGAATGGCTCTGAGGCCTTTGGTTGGATCTCGGGCTCCTAGGACTCCCAAATCCATGTGTGTCTCTGCTGGGCTTGGGACCAGCCACCCACAGGCTCCCAGAGCTGCAGTCCCCCACGCCCACCATGCTGCTCCTGGCCCCGTGGCTGGACCTGAGCCTCATCGTTCCCTCTCGGACACTAGTCTTGGCTCAAATCTGTTTGCTTGGAGCCCAGATCACTACCTGGCTCTTTTGTCTCCATCCATTCCAGAGATTTAAATCTTTTTACCCCCCAGTCGCTGCTGGGCATCTGGCTTCAAAGCTTGAGTCCCAAGTCTTTACAACTTTTAGTATCGTCAGTGTCTTAAAACTCCTTTGCCAGCCCCCACTCACTTGATCAGTGCCCCTTGGATACCCATGCCAGCTGAATCATACCTGAATCCAGCTCTCTGCCCCAGTTTACTGTAAAATGGGGGAAATTATAGTAGCTACTTTATAAAATTGTGATGGGGACTGAATGGCTTAATTCACATGAAGTACCTAACACAGTATCTGACATACAGAACGGGCTTAATAAACGTTAGATTAGCACAGTTATTGATTGTGTTGCTGACTCCAGATTCCAGCCCTACACTATCAGCTCTCCAGACTCCAAGCCTACAATTCAGGAATTCCCTCTGTTCGTAGCTGCTCTGTCTTGAGGTCCTCTCCTTCTTTTCTGGGTTTGCATTGCTGGGTGGGTGCCTGAAGGTGTCAAGGCTGTGTTGGCTCAAATTTCAACTGAACGGAAACCTAGCAACCCCATGCCACCACCATCCAGCTCCTCCCACTCTTGAGAAGCTGGCGATGCTCTTGGAAGGGCAGCCCTGAGCTCACGTGAGGATGATGTACTATGTGAGATGGTGGAAGTGACATTGCTAACGAGGGGAATCAACTGCTCCAACCAGAGCCGGAATCTAAGGGAGGAAATGACAGGGAGGTCTGTGAATATACGGTCTTGACCGAAGTCCCGCTAGAGACCAGTCTCGGCTGGAAAATTGAGCTGTGATTATTACAAAGAGTCAGAATGATAGCTTCAGTCATGATGCTTCAGGAACTCCATAAAGAGCAGCCCAGACAATTTCGACATTAAGTGTTTAGAGAGAGAAGGATAGTTTTGTAAGGACGGTCTTGTTATTCCCTGAAAAGCTACTGTGAAGATGTCAGGTGTATGGAAATAACAGATGGAAAAGGCATGCTGAGATCATTACTCTGAACTCTAAGTGCCATTATTGACAAGCACAGCCCACATCGCTGGGCAAATACATGCGCCTGGGAATAGGAGGGAGGTACATAAACAACGAAAAGCAGAAACCAGATATTTCAAAACATCAGGGGGTGGAGAGACACTGCATTAGGATTATGGCATTCTTCAAAGCAAAATAAAGGAAAAAATAAAGGTTTGGGTGAGAGTGTGAGCAAGGAAGGTCCCATGAAAAGTTAATGAACTGACTACTTTGTTTTCATTGATAGGCAATGTAGTAGTTCTTGATATTGGGGGGATCACTTTGAAAATCTGATGAAAGCTTTGACCTCTGCTTCTAAAAATTGCCTTTACTAAAGCACAATCCACTTTTGGTGAACAGTATGAGAATTATCGATGGGCTTCTTCTCAATGGTGGCTCAAACAATAGTTTCTTCTCTGATGGAAAGAGAGATGGAGATAGCCAACATTCAGACCCTGGACTTCTTACCCAGGATACTTCAAGGGATGCCATGGACACAGGCTCTCTGCTATGGACACAATGTCTCAGCCCCAGACTCTGCCTTGTCCTTTCCTGGTAAGATGTGCCGGTGGGGTACAGACTTCCTTGAATCCTTCTTCCTTGAGCACTTGATTAAAATCAGGCTAAGTGCCCTCTTTAGTTCTTGCCCTAGCTCTTGAATCAGTGGGGGTACTATTAGAACTGGGGGGACAGTTTATCTTGGGACAAGGCCGTTTCGCAAATTGCATGATGTTTTATATCTTGGCCTCTAAGCACGAACCACCCGTTAGAACCCTTTCCCACCCCTTCCCACCCCTTCCCACGCCATTCAAGAGCCTGTAGGGTAGGTAATTGGAAAAGCTGTCCCAGAGATTGGTGTTTAGACATAATCACTGGGTGGAAGGCATGGGGTCTCATCACATATATCCACTCAGAGCTTCTGATAGAAAACCGTGATACTGCATGAGTCTACCCAGTTTAGGCACTTTTAGGCAAGTTCAGGCACCGTTTAGACACAGTCTCTGTAAAGTAAGCTAAGAAAATCTAAACGAAGGATCTAGAATAAATGATAGAGTGTATTGATATTGACTTAAGTGGCAGAACCTGGATTAGACTGGGTTCCCTTGCTCTTTGTTCAGTGCTCTTCCCACTGTATCCAGTCCTTGGTTCTGGGGCCAGGGAAGTGAAGAAATGATCTTCAGGAATCCCTTAACCAAAAGGGCAGGTGATTTGAAAGTTCTGTTTTGAGACCAGTGAAGAGAGAGACACTTCGGTTCATTGCGCATTTGTCTTCCGCCAGGGCCGGGATGTCCCTGAGCAACGCTGAATGAACATTCAGCAGCGTCTGCAAGGTGACACACGTATGCTGAAAGGTAGGCATTAAAGACCTTTGACAGCATTAGAAGAGGGTCACACAGTCTCCCAAGAGTGATAAGAGCAGGAACAAATGTGAACCAAAGATCAAAAATCAGCCTGCTACATAAGAAAAGGCTGGGACGGGACCCGGGGCAGCCTCAGAGGAGGAGAAGACCAAGATCAATGCTCTGAAACAGGAGCGTGACTGATCTCCGAGATAAACAGATGGACCGATCACAGCCTCATCTAGATGCTGCTTTGAGACGATGGCCGCCAGCGTTTTGGATTCTCTTCTATAAGTAGTTTGTAGCTTTGCCAGAAAATAAATAGAATGGATCAAGACTTCCAGCTTGAAGGGACTTAAAAGGCCTGATAGCCCAATTTCATTACTTTCTTTATCAGGAACAAACCACTACCCAGAGACATTAATTAACTTGCCTAAGGCGACAGAGGTAAGTTAGTAACAGAATAGGACGGGAAGTCATACCTCTTTCACTCAATTATGCATTTATTCCGCAGACATTGAATACTTTCTGTGCACTGACCCTGGGCTTGAACCCAATGGACTATGGAGTTGGGCAGGGGCACACTGCTTGTTCTGTGGAGATCCCCAGTCACCTGGGCAAAGAGACCCAAGAACAAATAACGGAAGGACAGAGTAGTCAGTATACTATCAAAGCATTTCCACGAAGCTAAACGAAATACATAAAATGCGGAGAGCCACTGGCTGCTCCTGGGGTGTTAAAGCATTTGTGGAGGTCTTGTCCTGTATGCGGGTCCCCATCTACATCAGACCCTCCCTGGAGGAAAGCAGCATACTTAACTTTTCAGCATCAACCCTTCCCGTGTCCAGAACCAGCCCTCAACATGGCAGCAGGTGTATTGACAGTTTTAGGTCCGAAGCAGTTCGAGTGTGGAATTGCTTCTGTCAACGTGTGTGCCTGACTACCCACGTCTGGCATGAGTTAAAATGACCCAAGTGCAAAGAAGTGTGTTAGAGGAAGAGAGGGGAACCTCATAGCACTCCTTGCAGGAAGTATCCACAGACTTTGTCTCTGTGCCTCTCCCCATTTCTGGCTATGATGTGGGCTTCTCTTTGTGTATCTACCTCATTCCCCTTCTCTCTTTGGCGTATGTTTTTAGGCTTATTTGTCATCGTGCGTATGATCCAGTCATGTCAGCTACTACTTCTGAGACTGTATGACTGTGGAGGTGTCTACTGCTGTTTAGTTTGCTTCAGGTTCTGTGCTAAAGAGAGAGAGCAAATTCAACTGGCTCGACTTGGATCAGCTGCCCACCCCCCTTCCGGTCACCTGTGGTCAGGGGAGGGTGCGCAACACCTGTTGCCAAGAACACTTAGTCCTTCTCCATCATCAGTGGTTGTGAATCATCGATTAGCCCTGAGGTGTCATGGTCTGGGCAGGGGATCTAAACGTGTCCACTGACCATTGACTGTATATCATAGCCTTCATCTACATCTACCAGATTTGAGGAGACTTCTGACTCAACTTTTCTGTTTTCATTCGAGCTTTTCCTTGTAGTGAGGTTCAGCTCCATTGATTGTTCAGTGTGTTCGTCTGCTCAGGCTGCCACAACAGAATACAGACTGGTTGGCTCAAACAGTAGACATTTATTTTATCACAGTTCTGAAGGCCAGAAGTCTAAGATCAAGGTGCCGGGAGGTTTGGTTTCTGGTGGGGTCTCTCTTCCTGCATTATTGATGGCCTCACATGGCCTTTTCCCTATGTGTATGTGCTCCTGGTATCTCTTCCTCTTCTTATAAGGGTACCAGAACTGTTGCATTAGGGTGCCACTCTTATGACCTGATTTAACCTTAGCTACCTCCTCTGAAGCCCTATCTCTAAGTACAGTCACACTGGTGGTTAGGCTTCAACATATGGATTTTGAGGGGATACAATTCAATCTATAACACCCAGCAGCCCTCTTTTAACTGGGAACCCTCCCTGCAGCTGGGGTTCCTTGTTCTTGGGATCTCGCTTTACGTTCTGGGTCTTTTCTTCTAATGGGGTCACAAAAGCCATGATAAAACGTTGACCAATACTAAATCAGGCAAAATTAATCCAGGCTGTTAGGAGAGTGGTTAACCTTGGAAGTCAGTGACCAGAAGAAGGAGTGAAGAGGGCTTCTGAGAAGATATTTCTGGATCTGGGTGTGGTTACATTGGTGTGTTCAGATTGTGAAAATTCATCGATCTGTATACTGATAACATGTGTCTTTCTTCTCTGCGTATGTGTGTTCCAATTATCCAGCACTGTGTAACAAATCACTCCAACACTTGGTAGGCTTAAAGCAACAATAACATTATTTTTTTTTTTCATGAATCTACAATTTGGGCAGGGCTTGGCAGGGATAACTCGCCTTTGCCCCATTTGGTGTCAGCTGCGGAAGCTGCAAGTCTGGGTTCTGAGATCACCTGAAGGCTTGCTCACTTCCATGACTTGAAATTGATGGTAGCTATCAGGTGAAACCTTAGCTGGGACGATCAGCTGGAACACCCACGTGGGCACCCCCCGCCCCCCGCTACGTGGCCTGGGCTTCCTCAACACTCCCAGGGTGAGCATAGAGTCAGGCGGAAGCCATATTGCCCTTTATCCCCTAGTCTTTGATGAGTGGTGTCACTCACTATGCATTTTGCCTGTCAGAGCAGCCGCAAAGCCTCATCCAGTTTCAAGGTGAGGAGAAACAGACTCCATTTCCAGAGGCAAAATTCTGAAACAACATTTGGGACCAAATATCTTGCTGTCGCAAATTTTGAAAAAATCCATCCTGCTCATTGTTGTACTTTAATAAAAAGTTAAAAAAAAAAACTTTAGGTACAATAAAATTGGGAGGAAAAATAACCCTCAGATAGTTGGAGAGAAGTAAGCTGAGGTAACAAACAAACCAGGTCACCACCCAGAGGTGTAAAGTCATATCCCGCATCTTAATCCACTCTTGATCTTCTAAAGAGCTTCTCCCCTTGCAAAAGTCTTTCACGTGTAACCATCTTATGAAGAGAAAGAGAATCAACAAAAAGGCATCAGCAACCCACATTGTGGTGGTAGGCAGGTTATTACACGGGGCTGGTTGAGGCTTGTGTATTTATTTCCAGTCATTTGTAATCATAATGGAAACGAAGAACATTATCTACCAAATAGGAGGTTGCAGTGCACAGGAAATGGAGCGTGAAAAGGATTTGTGCTGTGATGTAGAGATTAGGAAGAACAACCCATGTGCCTTAATAAATGGGATGCAAATACGGTACATTCAAGTGTAACTTCAGTGCAACTTCAAAGGATTTGTTATGTGAAGAAATACAGATTCTCTGAAGCAATACTAAATACTGATTGTTTTTCCCCAGAATGGAGCATGATTCCCTTGGAATGATTTGAAAAGCTTTTCAGTTCCAAGGTGATGCCAGAGTTCATTCCCTTGGAAACAATCTGATGTTCTTTCTCTAGCCATCACCTTCTCTTGTGACTCTAGGTCCCACCCAAACATACATTTGTCCATCCTTACCCCAAGATGTCACCTGAAACCATCCATCTGTGCATTTTGGCTTAGAACTTCTGGCCTTCCATCCCTGTTCTCAGAAATTTTCTCTGGCCCTCTTGGTGTCATTACCAGCTTATCTGTGCTTCAGGCACCCAGCATCTTACCTCCGGACTTTCTCCATTTCATCACTTATGTCCTGCCTCAACCCAGCCCTTGAGCTTGAAAGCAGATTTCATTTTGTCTCTCTTAAACATGGGTCTCTTTTGCCCTAGGCTTTCTTATCCCTGGCGACTTTGTATAATGATTCCATCTATTCAAGGACTGATACTTTGATCCCATCCTAACATCAGTTGGAGAGGTCAACAAGTCTAATAGTCTAATACAGGAAAGCAGACTCCATCTGGGTTTACAACTGCCAAAACTGATGGTGGACAGGGTACAGGATATGGCTCAAAGAGTGTGGAAGCCACTCAGGATAAATGCCCATTGGCATCTTCACCAGCACCTCAAGATATTGTTAAAGATAAAACATTTGAAATTGAATTTTAATGATTTGCAGAAAAGAGTAGGGTGTAGACCCCCAAGGACGCTACATGTCCCTTCAAGCTCACACCCAGACCTTAACTCAGTTCCTCTTCCCAAGAGATAAACCTCCTTCTACCTCAGTACAGGTGTTGAGTCCCGTCTGATTTTATATATTCAGTGCAACATCCCCAGTGGCCAGTTTCTATATGATCAATTCATATTTATTAAATGAATGAAAAATGATCTCATTTATCATTAAATTATTCAGATCTCCAAATTGGATACTCTCAGAAAAAAGTCAGTGTTGCCAAAATGGATTTATATCTCGAGTGTATTGCTATTTCCAGCAGTGACTCAAGGCAACCATTTGGTACTGTCAGCATGAATGAAAACTGTGCAGGGTTTCTCAAGGGCAGAGTGACAGGGCACATCAGCACACCGTCCAGACTGAGTCCATCTGGGTCCATCACCCTCATCCCTCAGCAGCACCTCCTCTTCTTACTCTCTGCAAAGGAAGCCGGTAATGTTTGTGGTTGAGTTGAGTGAAAGCTATTTTCCCGTCTCCTTAAGGCAGCTGTTTCCTTAAGATCCAGAGGGTGGTGAATCCTCGTAGTGTCCTCATCCCAGCACAAGCACACCCAAGCTCAGAATAGGTCTGTTCTTCTAAAGAAGAGCGAGCGTTTGCACTTGACTTTTCTCTTCCTTCTTTTGGAGGAGGTCAGTATGTATTTTCTAACCGACCCTGAGTCAACTGCTTCTCTGCTAGAATTTCACTATGACTGTGTTGACCTGTCTTTAAGAGCTTTTCCACTTCAAAAGCATAGAGATGTATTTGAGAACAGGGTTCAGGATGGCCTTTCCATGGGTATATAATAGAGCATTGTTAATGAATGTCAGTTAAAAACCTAACAATAAACATTTTTATCTTTGAGTTCTTGGGGAAACTTGGAGAAGGCAGATCTGCATGAACAGTCCAAAGTCTTTGGAAAGAACCGCAATTTAATTAATTCCTCAGATATTTATTGAGATCATGTAAAGGGTGAGGCATTTGGAGTCTTAATCTTGTCTTGCTCAGCTGTGCAAGGAGCATAATGACACCTACCTGGTTAGGGTGAGGATTAAACAGATGACAAGGGGAAGGTGCCTGGTGCAGAATAAGGGCTCAGTAATGGCCTAAGTTCTCCTGGAGCTTCAGGAAGGTTCCAGTCTAGCAAGGAGACTCCAAATAAGCTGTGCGATAAGACAGAATATGGGAAATACCATAACAGGGGGCTAGACGCTGCGTCAGGGGGGACCAGAGGTAAGGCAGGCTCCTGGTGCATTGGAGGCCCCTTCGTGGCTGAGGCAGCGTTTGCTCTGCGTGTTGGAGAATGGTACCATTTCCATGCACAGGCACGCAGGTGGCTCATGTGTACAAGGTTCCAGACTGCATACATGAAACAGGGATTCAGTGGGAGCTTGCAGATATCCTGAGCTACATGGGCATGCCACGGATGGTGAAATTCAAGGCACTCTAAGGATTGAGGAGTTTCTGAGGGAACTTTTATCCCAGGAGAGAAAAGAGTGAGGCATGGAAAGCCCAAACAGCCCAAGGGGAACAGTGATATGCTCACAACCGTACGCTGAGGAAGGTCAACCTGCAGCAGCTCTAAGGCATAGTTGCCGGGAGAGACTGCGGGTTAAGAAGCCGGTAAGGAAGATATTGAGAAACAGCAGATCAGGGGTCATGAGGACTTCGACCAGAGCTGTAGCTGAGGAACTTGGAAGAGGGCACTAGAGGCTGCAGAGTTTCTGTGTAGGAGGAGCTTGGGGTTGGCAGTCAGCTTGGAGGAGAGCATGTGACTGTCCATCAGATTCTTTCCTGCCACATTTCTCTTAAAAGTCCTGAGATAGTGGGGCACACAAAGGAAAAGGCCAAAATTCCCGAGTCATTGCTTAAAGAGGACTGCACCGGAGCGTTGACCATCCTCAGCAATCTTTGGGTGAAATAAAAATAGAACCTTTATCTTTTAAGCCCCTGAGATGTGGAGGTTGGCTTGTTACTGCTGCCAAGATTAGCTCATCCTGACTAAGGCACTCTAAGAAGACAATAGTTGGTGAAAGCCAAGAGGTGAGAGAAGAAGCTCTGGAGTAGAGAGGGAAAACTTGATAATAAGCTAGGGAATCGAAAGCTAAGAAGGTTTCGACAAATAGATGGGAAGAAGGAGGAAATTTGACTCATAAGACAGTGGGGAAAAAGCACAGAGATTATAATGTACTTAGTGTTTGCTTTGGGCTACCAGGCTGGGACTACAGCTGAGTATTATGGTACCTCACACGAAGGTGCTTATTAACTATTAAAAATCCAGACCATAGTGCCCCGATCTTTCCAGCTGCTGATCTGTTCCATCCCCAAACTTCCGCATTCAAAATCCTTACTTAAAACCCAGTCTGTCCGGTAGCAGCATGAGGTCTTCTTGTTCTTGGAATAAAAAAAAAAACCACAGTTGCTCACTATCACCCATAAAATATTGCTTCATTAACTTGAAGACTGTAATTAACTACGTATCAGCCTTCTGGCTCCAGGCAAATAACCATAATTCCTTTAGTCTTTCCTCACAGTCTGCTTCTAACCTGTTAATCATTTTCCTTGCCCTCTTGCCATCATCAGTAGAAGGAAAAAAACCCTTTAAATAGAAGCTAATCACCCAGAGCACTTTACAGACGCCCCGCATTAAACTGAGCCAGATACACACGCAAGCGCACACGCACACACACACACACACACACGTGTGTGAGTGTGCATACGTGTATATAGACAGAATTTTTTAAAAAACGAGATGAATGGTCTAGATGAGCAGGAAAAAATTTATTTCACAAAAGATTTAACATGTGATCCTTTCAAATAACGAACTACTCTATGTGCCTCTTAAAATGAGATTTAATTTCTCCTCCTCTGAAAATGCTTACAGTTGTTTATTTTACCAAGGTGCTGGCTGCAAATGCAGGTCTGTTTGTATAAACAGTTCCCTGCCCTCTGAAAGCAATCTGAAGAAATATGATGGTAGGCAAATGGATAAACAAAACCATGGGGGAAGAGAAGAGGGGGCCCAACCCTTAATCTGCTAAGCAGGGCGAGATCTGTCTGGAGGAGGGGAAGGAAGGGTGCCCTGGCCTCAAGGAGCGAGAGATGGGTGAGTCACCGAGGAGGAAGCAGGTAGAAAGGGAGAAGGGGACGCTGTATCAGCCTATGGCCGTCACCACGTACTGCCAAGTATAGTGCGTTAGTCAGCACAAGCTAGTCTGTGCAGCAGTAACAAACTCCTGGCCTGCAGGAGTCTTTGCCCTGGCCGGTGACACGATCCAAGGGCTTTTAGCATCCTAGTGTAGTGTGCTTGAGAATCAACCGGTGAGTTCGTTACCACCCCAGCAACTCTGACCAGTAGGTCTGGGGTGAGTCCAGGGATTAACAGCTTAACAAAACTCCAGGTGACTCCCTTGCTGGTGCCCCAGGGAACAGAGAAAAACAGGAACTAGAAACAGTCGTGGGATTGGGCTCATGGCTGCAGTACTTTTCCTGAGGATGAAAGAAAGGCCTTCATATCACTGGGAACAGTCGTACCTGGGAGGGCAATGGTGGTTCCGGCAGTGGAAGTGGTAAGAGAATTAAGTCTTAGGAAGCAGACGGGAATAACATCTTACAGACGGTAAACTCTAGGAGGGCGGAAGATGAGACAAACCTGAGTTACTGTGATTTCCTAGCATCTCACAGTGCCCAGTGCATGGTAGATGCTCAACAAACAGCGTTGAATTGAAGTGGAAAATAAGACACTGGAAGCTGGGGGTGAATGTGAGAACAGGGAGGAAATGGTAGAGGAAGAATTTGCAGGAACAATCGTTGGCACAATGGATGTTCCAACCATTCTCTGAATAGAACAGGCTGGGGAGTAACTGTTTTCCTTTTGTGCTTGTTTCTATCAACAAGCCTAGAATGACCAAGAGAAACACCCTTTTCACAAGGGCCAGAAGGACAAGATCATGAGCTGAATTTAGGAGAAAAATTGGAAAAGCGAGTTTCTCCAAATTGCTTGAATGAATGATTCATTTGGCAGGGACCTGATGTCAAGTGCCCTCAACTATCCTGGGTCCTGATCAACTTAGGGTTTGACAGGAACCTCATTCTCCAGGGAATCAACAGCTTGGCTCTAGATTTGCCCTTTCCAGTGGTTACTTGTGTCAAAGAACCTGGCCACCCACACCCCAAACAATTGATAAGACAGTGGACAGATCTGCAGTTACCTAGTGGCCAATACAATTCCATTAAAGGCTGGCACCAACGATACTCTAAACTATGACTGTTAAACCAAAACATTCCCCTTATTATCTGGCGCATTGCTCTGTGGACATGCATGAACTGAGGACGTAGTGATGAGCTTCTCTGACTGTCTTTGTAGAGATAGTTTTTGCTTTTGCCATCCTGACATTCCTGACAGCAGAGGTCATCCATGTGCTGAATCCACAGTGCATAGAAGGTAGTAAGTCTGAATGAAAAAGACAAGGCCATCCACTCTTAAACCACAGATACATCGCAGCCTGAGGCTCACACGATTGCATATTCCTCTCCTTTGGGCTTATTAAGTAATTACTACGTAAATTATTAGGATAATGTAATATGCATGACTTTAAGGAATGACAAATTGTAGCTAACTTTCTTAATTTGTTGCCATAGTTACATTTCTAGAAATTCTAAATAATTCCCCTTCTCATGTATAAATGACTGCCGCCGCACTATTTGTTTAGTGCCAGCCAAGTCAGGGGTCTGAATAGCCTCATTCACAAGGTAAGAAGGCTTGAGAAATAAACCAGGACTGGGCAGCCCAGCTTCATCTAGCATGACCTTCTTTCCTTTTGGACACCCAGTTGGCATTTACTAACCAGAAGCAAGGGACTAATGACACCCATATAAACTAAAGAAAGACCGTCTCTACTACAGTGGATTAAGTCTTAAGAAACTGTGTGAATATCCTTTTTTATTTTCCATAAAATATTGAAGGATATGTTGGTCATATCTTTGCCGATAGGTATAGACCTGCCGGAAGCTAAGGGAATGTACTAGAATGGGGCTTTCTGACACCTGTGGATGGCAAGACCAATTTTTATCACCACACTGCTTTTCTATCCCACCTTTTAAAGGATGGGCAAAGACATATTGGGCATGATGGGGCAGATGCAAACAAAAGCAAGAGTGAGGAAAGTACATTGAAATAGCAGAACTCAAGGTAAAAGACACTTGAAACAGTAGCAGTCAAGGCAAAATACAGTAAGTTCCCTACATATGAACCTTCACGTTGAAAACTTTCTTTCTTTCTTTCTTTCTTTCTTTTTTTTGGCTTCGTTGGGTCTTCGTTGCTGCGCGCGGGCTTTCTCTAGTTGCAGCGAGCAGGGGCTACTCTTCATTGTGGTGTGCAGGCTTCTCAATGCGGTGGCTTCTCTTGTTGCAGAACACAGGCTGTAGGCTCTCTGGCTTCAGTAGTTGTGGCTCACGGGCTGTAGAGCTCCAGCTCAGTAGTTGTGGTGCACGGGCTTAGTCGCTCCGTGGCATGTGGGATCTTCGCAGACCAGGGCTCGAACCCGTGTCCCCTGCACTGGCAAGTGGATTCTTAACCACTGCGCCACCAGGGAGGTCCCAAGTTGAGAACTTTCAAAGATGCAAATGTGCGTTGAAGACCTGACGGAATTGGAGGCCCAGAGAAAGGACAAAGAGATACAAGAGGAAGAAGAAGTAACTGAAGAACGGATGAGATTCACAACGCAGGAAATAGCAAGGGGATTTTCTTTATTTGAGGAGGCACTGTTAGTTTATAACGCACAGGACCTGAACGTAGAACTGTACACGAAGGTTGCAGCAGCCATTCAGAATGGAATCCAGTGCTACCATGTCATCTATGATGAGAAAAAAAGAGCTACTACCCGGTCATCACTGGATCGTTTTTTTCAAGAGTGTAGATAGAATTGAATCCAGCAAGGAGCTAGAACCTGTGTCATCAACGTCAGGCGTGAGTGACATTGCAGCTTGCCCTCTGTCTCCTGTTGCTGACGATCTTTCAGATCTACCATCTCCCACCTCCTCTCCCTCCTCCAGTCAGTAACTCTTCTTACCTGTTCACTCGATGCCAGCCCCTGTATGCCAGCTTTTGTACTGTACTACTGTACTTTTCAAGGTACACTACTGTAAGATTAAAAATGTTTTCTTTATTTTTTGTTTGTTGTTTATGTATCATTTATGTGAAAAGTATTATAAACCTATAACAGTACAGTACAGTACTACATAGCCAATTGTGTTAGTTGGGTACCTAGGCTAACTTTGTTGGACTTGCAAACAAATTGGACTTACGAACGCACTCTTGGGAGGGAACTCGTTTGTATGTAGGGGACTTACTGTACATTAAATAATAAAAAGGGGCATTTAATTTTGGTAATAAGTATAAAATTCAACAGCATCAAAATGTATAAAAGAAGACAGACATTAGAAATGGGGGAAAAACTGACCGGAAAACAATTAGTGTGAGAGAAAACACAATTCCTTAAACACCTCTGTGTTTTAATGATGAAACTTTAAATAGTAAAATAATTACAACTGGATTCCTCGGTATCTATACCCATCTATCTGCTTCTACCACATCTCTCTGTTTCTATAAACCTTTTCAATCTACGGAGAAGCCACCTCCTTCCTAAGCATCTATGAGAGAATTGGCCATATACCAGGCCTTGAGGAAAACTGATACATTTTGAAAAGCAGAAATTGTAGGGTTCAGATTTCTGATCACAAAGCAAATAATACTAATAATGATTATAAATGCTTAAAATACCCATTTACTTGGAAATTAAAGCAAAAACTGTAACAAGTTTTTGAGTCAAAGTGGAAATCAAGGAGATATGGGGATATATGTGTACATACAGATGATTCACTTTGTCATACAACAGAAACTAACACACCACTGTAGTGCAATTATACTCCAATAAAGATGCTTAAAAAAAAAGTCAGCGTCTAAATGTGCACTTGTGCCTACTTAAATTTTTAAATGAGAAAGACTGTAAATAAACAAACTCATGTTTCAATTCAGGAAACATTCAAATGTTCAACTCAAGAAATCAGAAAGTCCCCTTCTAGGGAAGGAGGCTTGGGGGAGGCTTGGACTAGAGTTTTCCAGCTCACCCTAATTGATCTGATGTGTCTGCAGAGATGGGGGTGGAGAGTCACAGGTTATTTATGTAAAACCCTGTCCTTTATGTTTGCCCAACAAAACCCCTGCTTTCCCCCGCCTCGTCTTCATTCAAATAAAACTTTCTTGCCATCTCCGTTCTGTACATATTCCCATGTGACACGTCAGTCTAAGGTATGATTATTCAGAGAGGGCTTCCAATCTGACTAACTGCCCAGTGTGTATAAACTCACACTCTACAACAGCTTATAATTACAATTAATAGCAGACACCAACTCCAGGCATAATTAATTCAAGCAAAGAGGCACATCTAGCCGATGAGGCTTTCTTAAGATGACAAATGGATTTAAGTGAAATAATGCTTGTGTAGTGCACTGCCTAGCCGGCACATTCCAAATGCTTAATAAATATTAACCATTAGACAATTTTACTTCATTACATATATTTGTGTATATAGAGAAACTATAAAGCTATTACAGTGAATAATAGAGTTTAGTAAAGTGACTGAATAAAAGGCAAATAAACAAAAATAGGTATATTTTCTACATTCTATCAATAGGCTTAAAGATATAGTGAGAAAATCCTATTCAGGAAAGTTGCAAAAATGAAACAGAATAAAGCAAAGCAAAAACTAGTAACAAATATAATAAGCAATGTACAAGGCCTGTATGCAGGGAAGTATAAAACTTTACTCAGAAAAACATTAATTAATAATAGAGAGAGATAATATGTCTCTTGATCGGAAGACTGCATATTTTAAAAATTTAAATTATTCTCAAATTAAGGCGTATTTAAGCAAAATCCAAGAAAAATGTTAATGCAATTTTTCAGGGGGAACCTTTGGATCATGATTTTAAAGTTTATCTGTAAAAATGAAGAGATTATTCAACATTAAAAAATGTAAATTAAACCACAGTGAGATAACACTGTACACTTTTTAGAATAGCTAAAATAAAAAATAATCATAGCAAATGCTGGGGAGGATACAGAGACCCTGGATCTCTCATACATTGCTGGTGGTTAATAAAATGGCACCGCCACTGTGGAAAATTGTTTGGCAGTTTTTAAATGAAACTAAACTTAAATTTACTCTCTGACCCAGCAATTACATCCTTAGGCATTTATCCCAGAGAAATGAAAACTTAGGCTCACACAAAAACCTGGGCAGAAATGCTTATAGCAGCTTTATTTGTAACAGCCCCAAACTGGAAACAATCCCCATGTCCTTCAGTGGGCGAATGGGTAAACACACTCTGGCACAATGGAATAATACTCAGTGGTAAAAAAGGAATGAATTGTTGCCACACAGAAACCTGGAGGGAGCTCAAGGGCTTTATGCTTAGTGAAAAAAGCCAGTCTTAAAAGGTTATGTGATGCATACTTCTACTTACATAACATTCTTCAAATGTCAAAACTATAGACGTGGAGAAAAAACTAGTGGTTACCAGGGGACAGGGATGCAAATATAAAGGGAAGGAGGGGGCTTCCCTGGTGGCGCAGTGGTTAAGAATCCACCTGCCAATGCAGGGCACACGGGTTCGAGCCCCGGTCTGGGAAGATCCCACATGCTGCAGAGCAACTAAGCCCATGTGCCACAACTACTGAGTCTGCACTCTAAAGCCCGTGAGCCACAACTACTGAGCCCACGTGCCACAACTACTGAAGCCCACGTGCCTAGAGCTCATGCTCCACAACAAGAGAAGCCTCTGCAGTGAGAAGCCTGTGCACCACAATGAAGAATAGCCCCCGCTCGCCACAACTAGAGAAAGCCCGCACACAGCAACGAAGACCCAATGCAGCCAAAAATAAATAAATAAAATAAATAAATTTATTAAAAAAAAAATAAAGGGAAGGAGGGCGCAAATCTAAAGGGGGCATCAGGCGGAAGCTCCTTTGTGGTGATGGAGCAGCTCTTTATTTTGATCATGGTGGTATTTACACAAATCTATACATGTAAATCTATAGATTATATAGAACTCTGCATGTGCACGCAAGCACAAACACATACACACACAAACATCCACAGGAATGGATGCATGTAAAAGTGGTGAAAACTGAATAATATTGTAGTCTAATTACCTGTAGGGTACTGATGTCAATTTTCTGGGGTTTTTTTTTTGCGGTATGCGGGCCTCTCACTGTTGTGGCCTCTCCCGTTGTGGAGCACAGGCTCCGGACGCGCAGGCTCAGCGGCCATGGCTCACGGGCCCAGCCGCTCCGCGGCATGTGGGATCTTCCCAGACCGGGGCACGAACCCATGTACCCTGCATCGGCAGGCGGACTCTCAACCACTGCGCCACCAGGGAAGCCCAATTTTCTGGTTTTGATATTGTGCTACAGTTACATAAGATGTCACTTTTGGGGAAAGCTGAGTGACGATCACATGGGACTCCATGTGCTATATTTTGTGACTTCCTGTGAGTCTGCAATTATTTCAAATTTAAAGTTTTAAAACAATGGAAAAGAAAAAAGGTAAGAGTTACGAAGTTTCGAGATTCATAAAAATTATGAAATTTAAAGTAGGAAGAGTGGAGTGATGTGATTTGCTGGCACATACAGAGCGTACCATAATGCCACACAGTGAAAATGTGTTTGGAGTCAGGGGTTGACAGATCTATGAAACAGAACAGATAGCACTGAATCAGGGGCTGGCACGTATGATAAAGGAAGAATTGCAATTGAGGATCAAGGGGAGCGTGACTCAACAACTCGTATTAGAAATTTGAGTAACTGCTTTGAAACAAAATTATGTTAAGTCTTCACGTTATAGGATACCCCCAAAGAAATTCCAGATGTATTAAAGTGTCAAGAAAAAAGTTCACAATAAATGAATTGATCGCTATGTATGAAAAACTTCCTAATCGTAAAAATCTATGGGTCAGATCATAAATATCTCGGACTTCTATTCGTCCAACACATCATAAACAGCAACAATAGACAAAGATATATTAAGGGGAAAAGTTTATTATCATTATTTTATTTAAAAAGATCTTTTAAATCTAGAAGAAACAGATCATCTCAATGGAGATATGTAAAAAGGACATAGACAATTAACAAATAAAAAGATATTGACATTGTAACAAATAAAATGATAATGAATAAGCCAAGGGATGAAAAATTAAAGCCATGGTACAGCCTCTTTGGAAAACAGTTTGGCCCTTTCTTAAAATACTATACACACAACTAATGTATGACCCAGTGATTGTACTCCTGGGAATTTATCCTAGAGAAATGGAAAGTTAGGTTCCCACAAAAGCCTGTACACAAATGTTCATAGCAGCTGTATTTAAAGAGTCAAAACTGGAAACAACCCCCATGTCCTCCAATGGGTGGACATTTACAGCAACTGTGGTACATCCATACCATGGAATACTACTCAGCTCTCAAAAGGAAAACCTCTCAGTACATGTAACAACCTGGATAAACCTCTAGAGAATTATGTTGAGTGGGAAATTCCAGTCCCCAAAAGGTTACAAACTCTATGATTCATTTGCATAAAACTCTTGAAATGACAAAATTAATGAAATGGAGAACATAGTAGTAATTTCCAGGGGATAAGAACATGGAGATGGGGAGTAGACGTGGCTATAAAAGGGCCAACGTGAGACATCCTTGTGGTGAGATGTTCTGTATCTTGACTATATCAACAGCAATCCTGATATCGTACTATAGTTTTGTAAGATGTTATCACTGGGTAGCACGCGGAGAAAGGGTATGTGGGGTCTCTTGGTGCTATTTCTTACAACTACCTGTGAATCCACAATAATTTAAAACTAAAAATTTAATTAAAAAGAAAATAATTATGACGACACAAAAGATAGTTCTTTTGCCTATTGAATGGATGAAGAAATAAATTATAGCTAATAATGCTGGGCGGTGTATGGTGAGATTGGAGTTCTCCAAATAGCTGATGGAGATATAAATTGATACCAATTCTGTAGAGCTTTCTGGCAATACATATGATGATCTTTTAAATTGTTTATGTCCTTGACACAGTGATTTAATGTGGAGGACTCCATCTTGAGAAAATAATCAGAGAGGTGGACAAAGCAATATGAATAAGGCTATTCATGTTTCTGTATTATTAATAAACTAGTAGAGAAAATTGGAGGGAAACAGAAAGTTCAACCATAGGAGAACAGTTGGTTAAATGGAGGCATGTCCACACGCTAAAAAATCAGGTTTTTAATGACTATTTAGTGATATAGGAAGAGGTTCACAATGCAAGTGCAGGACATAAACAAAACACAAAATGGCAAATGAGGATTCATCCAGACCACATACCCAGACATACCTGTACCCGCATGCATTCGCATCTGTACGTAGGCATACCTACTCATACATACATAAAGCTTGAAAGGGAAATATCAGACTACTTAGAAGTGGTTACTGCTCTGTGGCAGTGATTTGCATTTTTTAGTACATTGCTAATATCGTACAGTGAGAATGATCACCTTCATAATCAGAAGGCGAAGCAAGCATTCTTTTTGTTAATTAAAGTATAGCCAATGTACAGTAAGTTACAGGTGTGCGATATCGTGCTGCACGCTTTCTAAAGGTTATACTCCACTTATAGTTACTATCAACTATTGGCTCTGTTCCCTGTGCTGTACTATATATCGCTGTAGCTTATTTTATACCTAATAGTTTGTACCTCTTAATTCTCTACCCCTATCATGCCTCTTCCCCTCTCCCCACTGGTAACTACTAGTTGGTTCCCTATATCTGTGAGTCTAAATGCATGAGGAGTGAGCAAAGAAGATTGCCAGATGGAGGGGTCAGGTTAAGCATAAAGTTAATTAAAAACAGATTCAGACTGCATTTATTGATCACTTCCTGCATGCCAGCACCTTGGCTAGGGACTCTTTTCTAACATATTCATTTACCACTGACTTCAAGGAAGGCATATCCCCCATTTTATGTAAGATGAAAACAGTTCAGAGAGGTTAAGCGGCTTGCTCAGAGACACACAGCAGGTAGACAGCAGAGCAGGCACCCGGCCCTCCCACGCTAATTCTCTTGCTCTTCCTACTATGGCACCAATCACCACGTAGGTAGACATGGTCAGGTTAGAGCTGGTGTGACTCAACCCAGAGGACAGGAGTGAAATTATTAGCTCAATGAAAAAGAAAAGATGGTTTGTGAAAACTTGACGACTAGAAATAAAGTGTTTAGAGCTCAGTCACATAGACCTACGTGAACTTGGCAACTACCAGCTGCACTGATTTCACTGATGATTTGTAAAAGTGACATCGGTTGGAACCTTTGCCGTACAGCGGCTTCAACCGGTAAAAACAAAGCCAAAGTTTCGAGCGTGGCTGGCCAGGAGCTGTGAAGTGAGGTGGGGTCTGGCCTACCTACAAAATCCTGCCCTCCTCCTGCTTTGGGCATTGGGGAATATTGGAGAAGAGAGGAGGAAAGATGAAGGAGGAAGGGGAGAGGTCATCTGCTATTTCTTCTTGTGCCCCAATCAATCCTCTTTCTGTCATTCCGTCCCTGTTTCTCTTTAAACCTCCGCCCAAACTCCAGTGCCTTCCAGCTGCTTTGCCTCCTTGTTCAACTCTGTCCTGAAGCTCCCTGAAGAGGGAGAGACAAGCCCTCTCTCAGTAACGGCTCAGCTGTTAGAGTAAATGACGGCACAGCAAGGCATCAACATGAAGGTCTCTCAAGCTTTAACTCCTGAAGGAAGTAATCCAGTAGAACATCTTGACATCCGGGATCAAAAGACCTGGTGTGGTGGTTTGAAAATATGTCTGCAAATTCAAAGGCATGCTTCCTATCAAGAAGTTTATGTCTCCTCCCCCTGAGGACGGGCAGGCATTTGTGTTTGCCTCTGTGAATAGAATGAGGCAGGAGGGATGTTACTTGATTTAAAAGGCTGAGTTAGAGAAGGTCACGGTCAGGCATCTTCTGCTATGTTCTCTTGTGATACTTGCTTTGAAGTCCTGAGCTCTTGTGTGAGAGGCTGGGCTACTCTGAAGTTTCCATGCTGGAGAGACCATGCAGAGCAATGAGACAGAGACAGACGGAGACAGAGGTAAGGAACCCTGGTTTTTCCCAGCTCTAGATCTTCCCAAGCTCAGGCACCCGACCTATGAGCGAGGCAGCCTTCAGATGATCCAGCCTGGCTACAGTCTGACTGCCATCCCAGTGGAGATTCTGAACGAGAACCACCCAGCTGAGCCCAGTCGATCCCCAGAACCACGAGACATAATAATAGACTGATAATCATTGCTTTCTGCAGCTAAGGTTTAGGATTATTTGTTATGCAGCAACATCTGGTTTCTGCCACCTGCAAACACTGGGTGATGACCGAGTCATGCTGTTTCTTTGCCAACTCAGTTTCGTCATCTGTAAAATGCAAGATTTGGGGTTATCTCCCATCATATGTTTTTGAGTGTTGCCTAGGTGATAACGTGTGAAATGTTTAGTAAACTGTCAGACCGTCAACTAATGTTGATGGTTATTGGAGGCAACACCTACAGCTGGGGAAACATCCCCAGGGATGGAATTCCAGGCATTTGGGCTGGCTGGGCCATGAAACACGTTCAAGCATGGGCCATGGGCCTGGTCAGTCCGGCAGCATGCCAGGGAGTCCTTTTCCGGCCTGCAGAGGCACGGTGGAACATTCCAGGATGGGGCTCTGTGCCTCGTGAGTTCTGGGGAACCCACAAGGAGAGGAGAGTGGCCTCAAGGACGTGTGATGTCAGCCTTGCCAGGTCCAGTGTGGCTGTGTAACCCCTGAGGGATCATCCCTTGTTTCCTTTTGTAGCCCCTGAGCCCCCCTGGAGGAGGGGACACAGCAGCTCCAGGTGCTATAGGTCAGGGCTACCAGAACTGCTCTAACACCCAGCTCATTATAGGCCTTAGAAGTCAGATCATCCCACTTAGAAGGCTGCTCTGTGGTCCACTTCCTCACAGTGTTAGAAGACAGAAATCAATAAATACCTTTCTATGGGGGACTGTGGCCCGGAACAGACTGACTGATAAAGTGATCTCCAAAGAGGTGACGATAAAAGCCCTGACGGCTGGGTTTTGAGGTCCTCTGATCGTCTGTGCGTGATCTTTGAACCTCCGAGCTCCTGTGCCAATCAAAGGGAGGCTCGTGGAGGAGGGAGTGGGGGAAGAAGTCCCCACCTGCTGGCAGGGTGTGACCAAAGACCCCAGCCCCGGAATCGCTTGGGAGTTTGAAAGGAACTCCGTTCGTTACAAAGGAGCTGGGCTGCAGCTGCGGACGCCCCTCAGTCCAGAGCAAACCCAAGAAGACTTGCTCTGTGTGTCAGTCCCCAGGAGCGAAGAGGCTCCCAACGCTGGCCAGATTTGGAACTGCCTGGGAGCTTATTACAAATATAGATTCCTCGCTCAGAATATCTTGGGGTGGGGTCCTGGCATCTTCGTATTTAGTAAGCTCCCCAAGGGATGCTTCTGCAGCCAGCCCGGCAGTTATTTTTTTTTAATGAGCCCAATATGGTGCTTTCCTAACTATGATCTGCTCATGAATATTAAAAGGAGGTGTGTGCATTGAATGGAGTTCTATAGAGACACGTTTTCTGGAGGCTGGGTAGGTATACAGGGAACTGAATGACAAGGAGAGTTGGGAGAGAGGAAAAGGGCATCCTGGGAGGGGGAGACAGGACCAGAGGTGGGGAGATGTGAAGGCAAGGGACCTGCATAGAGGCGTGGAAGGGGACTTCTGGTACCACTTCAGCTCTGCCACTGACAACCTGGGCCACCCTGAGCACATCTCTGAGCCGCCTGTAAGGGAGAGCCACCTGTGGCTGACACACCCACAGGTTTACACATTTTGGATCATTCTAGCATTGGCAACTGAGGTCTTCCTGCCATGTCAGGGCAGCATCCTTTGTTGTTGTTGTTGTTGTTTGTTTTGGTCACGCCGTGCAGCATGCGGGATCTTAGTTCCCCGACCGGGGATCGAACCCGAGGCCCCTGCATTGGAAGCGCAGAATCTTAACCACTGGACTGCCAGGGAAGTCCAGGGCAGCATCCTTATGGGCGGTCTCTGCTTCAAACTGCATCAGCCCATGTTGAATTCATCCTCTTTAACTGTTTTGCTTTTTGTTAAATTTTTTTATTCACAACCCCACTCCCACCAAACCTTCTGTGGGGTTGGTAGGTTTGCTTAATATTTGTGTTCATAAGGAAGGGTCTTATCCTATGTGACACGGGCTCCTGACAGCTTCCTGGCTGCATGAGGCAAGAGCAAAGGGAAATCTCTCCTGGTCTTGTCTTGGAACAATTTTACCTCTTTTCATGAAGTCTGGGAGCTGGGCTGCATCCCTGCCCTTTTGGGGGCCCCAACTTTTACCCAAAGTGGGCTTATTGAAACATCCCTTCCATTTAAAAAACAGGATTCTTCCTAAGATACATTGTGGTAACTAAAAGTTTCTCCATATTTTTATATGTGAAAAGATGAATTGTAATATGTGTGTTCTGAGACACAAATTCCAGACAGTGACATGATGGACGTGCAGAGGGGACCAGGAGAGACATGTTGTCTTCTAGGAGGATGGCTGGGGGTGGAGATAGCAAGAGAGTCGGGAGTAATACCAGCTGGGATTGCCACTTTACTTTATTATCATATTATTATTTTAGTACCGTTCTGCTTAAAGAAGAACCACAGGAAGCCCAATTCTAACTTAATCAGAAAACTGAACATAGAGAGAAGGACCAGAGTCCTACAGCTCTTAGGAGGAGACGGCTGACATCCAAGATTAAGGTATTTTCTGTCTTGTCCCTGTTGGTTACCTATGGCTCCTCTAGCAAATTATTACACACTTAGTGAATCAAGGCAACGCGAGTGTATTATCTTATATTGAGTATCTCTGGAGGTCAGAAGTTCAGAATGGATCTCACTGGGTTAAAGTCAGCGGGGGGGGGGGGCGGTGGTAGTGCTGTGTTCTTTGTGGAGGCTCGAGGGAAGAGTCTATGTTCCTGCCTTTCCCAGCCTCTAGAAGCTGTCCACCCTCATTGGCTTGTGGCCCCTGCATCCATCATAAAGCCACCAATCACCAGCTGAGTTTCTGACACTTAACTCTCTGCCTCCCTCTTCCATATCTAAGGGCCCCTGTGGTTACAGTGGACCCACTTGGATAATTCAGGGTAATCTTCCCATCTCAAGGTCAGCTGATTAGCAACCTTAATTCCATCTGCTGCCTTAATTCCCCGTTGCCAGGTAATATAACATATTCACAGGTTCCAGGGATTAGGATGTGGGCATCTTTGGGCAGGGCAGGGGGGAGAGTATGTGCTGCCCACATGCTCTGTGAAGTAAGCGTCCCTCCACTACTCCAGACCTGCACTGTCCAAAGGGGTGGCCACTAGCCACATGTGGCTGTTAAATCCTAGAAATGGGGCTGGTCCAAACGGAGAGGTCCTGTTATTGCAAAATACACACTGGATTTTGAATACTTAAGATGAAATAAGGCATGTATATATCTCATTAATAAGTTTTAAAGATTTGGTTACATGTTGAAATGATAGTATTTTACATATCCTGGGTTCAATAAAATATATTGTTGAACTAATTTCACCTTTTTAAGCTCTTTGTTAATGAGGTTACTAGAAAACTTCCCATTACATGTGCTGTGGCTCCCCTTTTACTTCTGTTGGACAGTACTGCTCCCAGACACCAGGGCAATCTGTGGCATCCAAGCATTGAGTTGGGGAGTAAGGGGATCCTCCGCTTACAGCAGGGGGCGCTGTGCAGAACAGAGACTCTGTGTGGAGATGCAAGGTTGGACAGAGGTGGGAACTCAGCACTTAGGAGCCAAGCTGAGCAGTGCTGCAGGCTTTCCAACCTCACGTGCTGGGTGTGTGAGATAGAACTTGTGTTTCAGTTTGAGTCTAGTTTTGCAGGAGACTCCCAGCCGATGTCGGAACATTCCCTGCTTACTCCTCAGGCCCTTATGAAGGCTTTGCTAAGGTCAAGGTAGTCCATCCTGCAAACCATCCACCACGGAGGACATCAGGTGGATGCCTTGACCATGTAGCCCATGGCAACCAGTATTTTGTCACAACGTGTTCCAATGGGGTCATCCTAGAGGTCACACCTGCCTCTGCAAATCTGTCTCTCCTTGACCACTGCCCAGCCCAGCCTGGGAGAGTTCAGCCTGTCTCAGTCTGGCTGTCATTGCCATTCAACTTTAGTCATGCTGTTTTCAGCAAACACATGAGACTGAAGCCTTGGGCCGGGCTTGTTGGGTTTTCCTTCAAGCATAAGATCCAGCCTTTGTCCCGACACCTGCTTTTAATTTTCAGTCAACCCCTAGCTGCCTCAGGTGTGTGGATACCCCAGGGCAGGGGTCTCTGTCCTGCCCCGGGCCACACCTCAGTGGATGCTGTTATGTCCACGGGGCCCCATTGGTGGCCAATGTGGCTTAATCTGAACTTTGGCCAACCCAAGACTTTGGCAAATTCTTAGCTTTGAAAGGTAAGACCCCTACCAGCGGTCAGGGTGGCAGGCCCGAGACTTTACCGCTGACCCTCCTTATCACAAGTCAGTGGGACACAAGGGCCTGACCACTCTTCATGGCCCCCCCTTCCAAGCCCTGTCCTAAAAACCTGGCTGGTTTCATATCAACGGGCTAATTACTTGTGCTGTAATGATCAACCTGCCTAATTTATCACTTCTTTGAACATTTAATTAGCCCACAAGGCAATTAGGTTCTGAATTAGGATAAATTAAACTGCTAGCTTAGCAGCTCTGAGGACATGGAAACTATAACCAATTACATCTACAAAAGATTTGACAGAACCGTCAAAGAGCAAGAGCCTGACATAAGTGAACACCCTGATGGGCCAAATATTCTGGAGAATCCAGGGGGTGCAGGAGTTTTAGCCAGGAAAACAGAGGGGGGAGGTGCGCATCCTGAGACAACAAAACATCTGCCTTCGCAGGGCGTGGGGTCTTCACCCCACTTGCTTGTAGGGTCTGTGACAAGTGGCCATGTTATGTATATATGTATGTGTGCATGTATGTATGTATTTATTTATTCCCTCTTTGTATGGTGATGGGCGGTAACTAAATCATATTATTATTCTAAAAGATCAACTAGAACTAGAAATATACACGGTAGCACGCCCAATGGTCACACTTAAGACTGTTGTTTTGATAGCTCCCAAATTATGGATGGGATTCCAATATAGGTGTACAGAATGTAAGCCTATGCCAGAAAGAAAGTCATTTCTCATCCAACTATTTTAAGCCTAGTTCCTCTTGAATATTCACACCGTGATCTTATCATAGGAAGAATATATTCTTATGGATAAAGCAATACAGCAGGAGACCCCAGGTCATGTCGATTTAGCTTTTTCATGGGTTGTGATTTAGTCTTTTAATTGTCCATTTGGATTTTTATTTATTTATTTAAAATGACTTTCCATGGGCGTTTGAAAGCTGTTTGCACTCCCCAGGCAGACACGGAGCTGGGCACCAGCTGGGGAAGGCTTGGGACAGCAGCCCTCCTGCTCTGAGGTTAAACTTGTGTTTTGGCTATGGGGAAATGGGATTGGTGATGCACGTGGGGCTTCCCCTCCGGACAGCACGGTGAAAACCAAAGAGAAGGGGAAGAATGCAGGAGGGTAAACGTGTCTGGGCCTTAACTTCTTTCTGGGATTTTCCAGGAATTGGGGAGGATCTGGGATCTTTCAAGGATGGGGAGGACTTGAGAGACCCAGGGAGCAAACTGTGTCCCAAACCAGGCTTTTAGCTTCACGTGATTCTGTTCTGTTCCTTGTTCGTGATTTAACACCTTTTGTAAAGCTTTGTACTCATGGTTCAGGTTTGACTCACAGCTGAGTTATTAACAGAGAGGTTGTGTGTGTAGGGGGCGGGGGCTGAAATTTGCATTCCAGGAGTACCCTGCACCCTCACTCTCCAAGCATGCCATCAATGGTAACATGCAAGAGATTCACAAGGAAAAAGAATTTCCATATAACAAGAATTGCCGGGCTTCCCTGGTGGCACAGTGGTTGAGAGTCCGCCTGCCGATGCAGGGGACACGGGTTCGTGCCCCGGTCCGGGAAGATCCCACATGCCACGGAGCAGCTGGGCCCGTGAGCCATGGCCGCTGGGTCAACGCGTCCGGAGCCTGTGCTCCGCAACAGGAGAGGCCACAGCAGTGAGAGGCCCGCGTACCGCAAAAAAAAAAAAAAAAAGAATTGCCGGGTTTCCACAGCTTGGCTTGCAATCTCCCCCTTCACAACATTTCCTATCACATAGAACTCACCCGGTGTTGACCGTGACCATGGTGGACACCAAAGCCACACGGGCACATTTCGGTCAGTGGAAAGAAGCCACTGTGATGTGCAGATGTGTGCAAGATCAAAGGCAGCGTCTCACAGCTGTGAGCCAGGTAACAGGCCCAGTGACGGTGTTGCCATGCTTTCAAACGCCTGAAGAGAGGAGCAAAGAGACAACAGGGGAAGGTGTTTTCTGCATGATCAAAGGGCAGTTTGATCACTGCAGGAAGGGAAGCAGTTGGCATGCTGTGAATGTTTGGATGGAAGTGACAGGCGCAAATACAGGAAACCACCCCACATTTCCTTACAATCCAGAAACCCATTAAGCAGGAGGCAGCTGACAAGAGAGTCAAAGGGCTGAGTGGCCCACTGACCGTCTCCAAAAGGCAGCTCTCCAGACATTTCCAACCCTTAGGGTTTTGTTTGTTTGGCTTAGTTTTTTTTTTTTTTTTAAATAAATTTATTTATTTTTGCTGTGTTGGGTCTTTGTTGCTGTGCACAGGCTTTCTCTAGTTGTGGCGAGAGGGGGCTACGCTTTGTTGCGGTGCGTAGGCTTCTCATTGTGGTGGCTTCTCTTGTTGCAGAGCATGGGCTCTAGGCGTGCGGGCTTCAGTAGTTGCAGCACACTGGCTCAGTAGCTGTGGCACGCAGGCTCTAGAGCAGAGGCTCAGTAGTTGTGGCGCACGGGCTTTGTTGCTCCATGGTATGTGGGATCTTCCCAGACCGGGGATTGAACCCATGTCCCCTGCACTGGCAGGCAGATTCTTAACCACTGCATCAGAAGGGAAGTCCTGTTTGGCTTAGTTTACCTAGGAAATCAACAAGACTCTTTCAAGAACAGACATTTGCATCCCTATTTCTAGAATGAGGGTGATATTTTCTGTCCCACCTCTCTTAAATCCCATCCCAGACATTAAGTCAACTGTAGCAAAGGAACTTCCTAAATCCCTATCATCACTTGAAATTGCCTGGGAATTCAGGAGCGAACAGCAGATGTAGTCTCAGGAAAATTGTTTGCAAGGAACACAGGTTTTCACCAAAGCTCTGAAGCAAGTACCATAAATCGTCCACATCATCTTAGAGAACGTTTGCAAGGATGCATTTCATTGACATATATAGAGCAAATTTGTCTATTTGACATTGTTTCTCCAAATTGCATCATATCATTGCTTCATTAAAAATGCCCCAATTAAGCGGAAGAAAGCAGTTCCTGTAAGATAGCTATCTGTACACATAAGTCTGAGGCTTTCAAATTAGAGACCAAATCGCAGGTCCTTGTTACCATGAGAACCACAACGTTTCTCCGGCTGTTGAAATTATTAACTCAAAGAACATGCATCTTCTTAAACCCTGCCTGTTATTTATCTACTGTTCCATGGGCTTGACTGTGCCTAGAGTGATCTCTATTAATCACTGGTTGAACAAAGTGGAAGGGCTGCAGGAAAGAGAGCAGCCGTGTCTTTCTTCCTGTGGGGAGTGGCAAGCGATGGCAATCCATTTCCCCACACTGCTCCACCTCTCTTGGAGGGTAGAGATGAGGGACTGCGAAGCCCTGGAGTGAAGACAGTCTGGAGGAGCCCGGGATGATGCCCAGAGATGAGAAAGACCGGCTGTCAGGGGCTGTCAAGCCCTCTCTGCCACTGCAGGCACAGGTGACACTGATGGGTGACCAGAGACCTCCTCTGTCCACTTGCCAGGTGACTGAGACCTAGTCCAATTCCCCATCTAAAAGTGAAGACTAGCAATCATGAACTAGGACGTGCACATCATCATAGACTGTACAGAATGCTTTCTGAGCCCTTAACTCTTTTAATCTCTCAGGAAGTACGCCTTCTTATCCCCATTTCACAGAGAAAGAAGCTGAGGCTTAGAGAAATTCTACAACCTGCTCAAGAAGCCAAGCCGGCACATGGAGAAACTGGGCCTCCACCTGAGATATTCTGTTTTAAAATCCCATGCTCCCCACACAAAAACTTGCGCACAGAGGTTTAGAGTGGCTTTATTCGTAATTGCCAAAACTTGGAAGTCAACCAAGGTGTCCTTTGGTAGGGGAATGGATAAGTAAACTGTGGTCCATCCAGACAGTGGAATGTAATTCAGTGCTAAAAAGAAAGGAGCTGTCAAGCCATGAAGAGACATGGAGGAATCTTAAATGCATGTTACTAAGTGAAAGAAGCCAGCTGAAAAGGCTACATACTATGATTCCAGCCATATGACGCTCTAGAAGAGGCAAAACAATGGAATCAGTAAAAAGATCCGTGGTTGCCAGGCATTAGGAGAGAGGGAGGGACGAGTAAGCAGAGCACAGAGAATTTTTAGGGCAGTGAATATACCGTATATGACACCATAATGGTAGATACGTGTTATTACATATTTGTCCAAATCCATAGAACGTACAACTCCAAGAAACAACTCTAATGGCATTATGATAACCACATCTTCTTTATCCATTCATCTGTCGGTGGACACTTCGCCTTCTTGTTGCTTAGCGTTACACCCGTCAGCTCCGTCCGCTCTGTGTGTGGCTGTAGTTTGTCCATCTTCTCTGCTGCATGGTACTCCCAGGAGTAATTCAACCACCATACATTTTTTTCTCCGACTATTGTTTTTGTTCTTTGAAGTACTTTCCCGTTTGAGACTATAGTGAATTGTACGCGTGCAAACATTGTTTGGGGTGTTTTCCGGGAGTACGTGCATGTTTCTTTGGGGTCTGTACCCTGGAGCGAAATTGCTGGGTTATGGGAATGCATGTGTTCAGCATGAGTAGTCTAGTGGTAAAGTGCTTTGGGGCTTTGCTTTATACTAGTGTAAATTAGTGCACATCTGTAAATATTTTCGTAAGTATTTTTGTAAATTAATCCGTGTTTCTGTGTGTCACAGGACATTAAAATGGGACTGTTTGTACCTCAGTTTCAGCTGAAGCCCCAAAAGACAGAGAAGGAAACGATAGGTGACCAGCACTTTACATTCCCAAGTGAGGTTCTAGACCACTTGGCAATGATCTTGAATTCCGAAGGTGGCTGACAACAGTTCCTGGGTCTCTTAGCCCAGCGCCCTCGTGGGGATCTCTTGGGATAGAACTGGGAGGGTCAGGACACGTTGGTGACTGTGGGTCCTGCTCGCAGTTCCATGGGGAAGGGCTGGGTGTTTACAGAGAAGGGCTTCAAGGAGGCCACACAGGAGGCCCCTGGTGGGTGTCCTGGAGGGCAGTGTCTCAGATGGCCGAGAGCGAAGGGAAGTGACCACACTGGGAGCTGGCACACCTGCTCTGATTCAGGGCAAATACGCGTTTCCTGGGAGCAGTGGCGGCCCCTGGGAGGCAGAATCTCCTGAGGGCGATTTCAGCAGAGAGAAGTTGGAGGAAGGGAGGGTTGATAAAGGGGGGTGTGGTGCTGCTAAAGGGGGCCCTGCCCTGCTAAGCAGGGAGCAGAATCAGGTGGGTTGCCAGCGGGGAGTTCTGAGGGCCCCACAGAATGATGCTTGAGCAAGGGGTGCCAGTAAATGTCTGCTTCTGGGCAGAGGAGACCAACAGGCAGCTCAGGAGCCCTGACCAGTCCTGCCCCGTCTCCCTCCTGGTGTCCCAAGCAGGAGCCAGAGGCAGCCTGGGGATGGCAGAGGAAGGACAGCAGCACTTGATGGGAAATGGGGAAGAATCCACCCGCTGCCACCCTGTTCCAGCCTCTCCCACGTTTTCATCCAGAAGCAAGTGCAGAGGGGCCGAGAAGAGTTGACCTTAATATGCAGTTTGGAGTTTGGACGTGATATCTTTCTGGCATATTAACTATTGCAGTGAGATTATTCTTGAGATTAACAGCAGCCATAAGAGTTTTAGTTTGTACAGGTGGTCTGAACAATCCGGGAAATCCTAGCTCTGGAAGAGTGAGGCCCCTGGGATGGCACTTGGGGCTGGGGGAGGGTACGTCAAGGTAGATGTGTCATGATGTAGGGTGATGTTACAGGGCTCCGGATGGGAGAATGGTTATGGAGTGCCTCAGGGATACACACAGTTCTCACGCCTGATCCCGGTGTAAAGGCTGGTTCACCCTGAGGTTTTCATTCTCCTCTTGGGAGGGAGGCATCCTTCCACAGCGTCCAGAGCATGGGTACCCTCACTGGTGGGATTTTTAAGACCCTGGGACCCCTCAATTTGCACTGAATGTTCTAGGACTGTAGGAGAGAAAGTACAAACAATCCAGGAAGTTCAGTTACAAGTGTCCATCTAACAGTCAGGCACATTCCAGAAGCCCACCGTGGTTGAGTTCTTTGAGCTGCACCCAAGAGGGACTTTCAGTTTTGAACCCTGAACTTGAGAAAGGTGAACAAGAGCAGTAATTCCCAACTAGTGAGACATGGACCAGTTGGAATGGTGGTTGGGATGAGGGGTCGGGCTGTGCTCAGAGTTACAGCATCTTTGTCCATCTTGTGACCCAGCATGGTCAGTAAACCAGCCTAATAAAATATGCTATCATGGATGGTACTCAAGAAGTAATAAGATGCCCATTCTTTAAATACATTACTGGATTTTTCATAACACTGTGCCATTAAGCCATTCTCCACCACAATATTATCATGGGAGGATCAGATGCTTTCTTATTCTTTGTTCCCTTAAAGAAATGTCCTTAAACGGAATGAGAGGAAAGAGATACACAGGATTGCAATGCCATTGCGTTAACACTAAAATGCCATTTAGCCAGCATGCAGCCTGCCAGATAAAACTGTGAGGTACTAGTGGGATGAATTGAAAATTGTCATCCTGTCAAACTTAGTGACAACATTATCTGCAGATCTTAGAAAAATCGGCTCAGAAAAATCCCTGGTTGGTAGTGATCCTCTTAGATAGATTGAAATCTTTCTAGGCTATTCCTCAGGGCTCATCAGTCAAGGGCGGTTGTCATGGTGAACAGTTGGATAGATGGTTTCCATTTAATTATCTTCAGCCCTCTAGATGTTGAAAGCACTTGGGGACACAGGCTCTGCTTGTCCTTGACTCTCTGGTGAAAATAACTATTTTCCTTCCCTGCCCCACCTTCACCTGGAGGCATTCATTCATTCATTCAGTAAATAAGTACCAAGTGCCTATTATATGCCAGGCAAGGATGCCTCTGTGAACATTTCAGATGCTGTCCACGATTTCACACACTTCGAGCTGGACCTGCAGACGACCAGGGGGGCTGTGAGTCTGTGCCATGTGTGCTCAGAGGTGGGCACTGGAGTCTGGGAAGGCGCTCTCGGGGCTTGGCCAAATGACCAGGAACTGGGAGTTGGGTCCCAGATAGTCAATATCTCGGATAAGGGTCTTGGCAGAGGGAGGAGGTCCAATTCCTTCCGCATCACTGAGGATGAAACGAAAGAGCAACAGCACAGGGATATCAGTCAAAGTGGGCAGGAGACTGTCTGCCAGTGAGAGGAAGCCAGTAATGGGGACACAATGGGTAAAAGGAGAGGAGTAGAAAAGCGTTGACAAGAGAGTAAGAAGGATCCTGGGGCAGCTCCTTGGATAGTATCGTGATTTCTGTATCTCCCATTCATTTGATGTCAAGTATAGGCCAGAGTAAAAGCTTGTCTCAAAGAAGCAGAGTCAGGGTGGGGACCACCCAGACAGTGACACGGCTATTCATCCATCCATCTCTCCACCCATCCAGCTATACTTTCAGTCATTTGTTCATTTCTGAGCATCTACTATGTACCCGTCTTGGAGGGGTAATACACATGATCAAATCATTTCACAAGTGCTGATTTAGTCATAAATGTGAGTCAGGCTATGAGGTGTGTGATCAGAGTGTCATGGAAGGCTTCTCTGGGGCAGTGACACTCAGCTGCGATCTGGTGAGTGAGGAGGGACTAGCAAGAAAATTCGTGGGGCTAATTTTCCAGGCAGAGAGGAAAGCGTGGATGAGGACTTTACAGAGAGATGTGTGCCCAGTGAACAAAGGTGGATGCTGACCGCATGTAGAAGGCACCTGGGACTTGATCCGCACCGGGGTTTGAAGGAGTGGAGAGATACAAATGGGGCTGCATTTTTAAGTGATCACTCTGCTACTGTGGGGAGAAGGTGGTGGAGGAGGGCCAGAGTGGAGGGCTGGAAAGCTATTGACAGATGAATATGGCCGCCCAAACAAGAGCTGCTGGAGGCTTGGTCCTGGGGGGAGGGCAGTGGTCATCCTCACTCTTGTGTCTGAGCTTGCAGCTCTCCCAGCACCACTGCCCATGACCATATGTACCTTCACTCTACATAATAAAGCGTTCTTAGCAAAGGGAGAAGGAGCTGGCTGCAAACCACAGGAGACCATTTTGCACATCTTCGCGTCCACACACAGTTTCCATTAAGGAGCCACGGTTTGCCTTGTATGGATGAAGACTCTCTGAATAGGTGACTTACCTGGCAATCGTCTCTAATCCAGGACCTACCCAAGGAGGCTCAGGTTCCTTCTCAGCATCTGGAATGATCTAGAACTGAGGCGACAAAAAAGGGGGTTGGTTTGAGCTGAACACTTAGAGAACCAGGCAGTGGTGGGGCTCGGGGCAGCATCTGCCGCTAATGGGCTTTGCGTCTGATCAACGCCTGCTTTCTAGGTTGATAAGAAGAGAAACAAAACACAATATTTTATCTTCCATTTTCTCACCACACATACATCTTCGAAGAGCTACTTCCTCCGGAGTGAAGGATCCAAGAGAATGCAAGATAGAAGCTATGATGTCTTTTATAATCTAGCTATAGAAGAAACACAGTATCCATCCCGTGGACTCCTACTGGTTATATAGATCAGCCCCTTGTAGGAGGGGTCTACACAGGGCAGAATCCCCTGTGTTCATTGGGGGATCACTGGGGCTGCTTTGCAGACTGGCTACCACACTCTCCAAGCAAAGACAGCAGGTTAGAGGAGCACAGAAAGGGTGGACACGACCTGCGGCTAGGACCCTTGCTGTGCCCCGTAACTGGATGGGAGTGGCTGGGAGAGAAATGTGGCTTCCATGCGAATGCTGGGAAGAATCCACAGAGGATTGGTGTAAGACCGGGAAGTTGCAGTCGCTGGGGACTGACTGCGAGCTGCAGTCCTCAAGGCAGGTTCTCTTGAAGGGAGATCTGAGCTGTGTGCCTCCGTGGCAGCCACATCCTCTGTTCTCTTATGTAAATAGACCCTGAGACTATCCATCTTCCCAGCCCCCTCCATCATTCCAAGCTTCCCTGACTCATAGGAGAATCACATCTTCAGGTTGGCTTGGGAGTACTGCCATATTAAGAGGAGGAAAGGGAAGCAGAAAGAAAGAGGTGATATACCCAAGATGATAGAAGCAGGACTGAAATGAAAGTTTTTAAATTCCAAGTCCAGTGCTCTTTGCTTTGTGCCATGAAATCGCTATCGATTGATTCAGCCATCTGTGTGAGGGACGGGATGCATGGACACTCCAGGCTGCTAAACACACCATTATCTATGATGCATATTCCTATTTTTTTTTACTGTTGTGGCTGCTACGGCAACAGATTTGACTTCCTAATTATGTTTTTCCTGGGCTAACATAAAAATTAATTTTCATTCCCTGAACAACCATCAGCTACTGGTAAGAGGAGATAACTAAACGGAGTGAGCAGTAATTCATCCCATCCCGGGACCATCTACAAGCTGAGGCAGGATGTGTTCATCTGTTACATATACATTCTGTGCTGTGCTCTGCTCTGTGCATGAGGCCTTCTTTTCCCCAACCCTGTGACATAGATTTTAATATTCCCATTTTAAAGTTGAGCAAATGGAAGCCACAGAGGTTAAGCAACTTGATCAGAATTAACATGTTAAGTAAGTGGTAAGACAGAACTTAAGCTTGGACTCTACCTGAGTCCAAGGTTAGTTCTCTTTCTCTAACACTGGACTGCTTCCCATTCTAATATTCTCTTAGATTCCTGGTAGCAATAAAAGATAGGAGCAAGAGGGGCCAGAAAAGAATCAGAGGGGTCTGACCTACAGTAGTGTTTATTGGGGTTACTGCTGTTCAGGGTCTAGTTCTTAGCTTTGGTTCTGCTGCCTCATTGTTTCCAGTCACGGGGAGACATGTGAGTCTGGGGGAACTGATTCATGTGGATTAAACTCACAAGAGCCTGACGTATACGTCTGAATGACAATCTATTCCCTGGCAAGGGAAAGACCAGAATTTCCATGTCCATTTTCTAGGGCATCCTCTTCCCAGAAGACTGATAGGTTGTTTTACTAAGCAGAAGGTTGCTTGGCAAGTATAAAATCAGAACCTAAGTAACTGGGAGGGAGCTTTGAAGAATCCTGTTCACAACTCGTGGACGATTTGTTCTCGGCTTCCTTTCGTATGTGATGGGAGTGTTTCAGTGTCTCTTTTCTTTAAACACGACTGAGAATGTATAGTCATGTTTTCCTCATTGTTCTTGTTTTACTGGACTTTTCTCAATAGCTTCCCTCTGTAGAAATATATTTTTTTTCTTCAAATATTTTGCTATTTTGACTTGGAGATTCTCTGTCCTCTAGTATGGCTTTGCAAATTATTGACATTATACATTCACATGTGGTTTTCCTTACAATAGTACAAGTGTGTCAGTCTAGTGCTTAAAGACCCCACCCTCTTCCAGAGTCATAGGTATTGCCTGAAACCTGCCCTCAGCTGAAGGGACACAGTCTGTTTTAAATCACAGAGAATTGAACTGGGTGTGGGGCTCTAACTTAAGAGTAACCAATCTGTAGACTCAGCTAGTATGAGAAAAAGAACTAGGCCAAATAGATTCTTTCCATAAAGAATCTGAAGTGAAAAATAAAAGTAAAAAAGGGTCGTTAGTAGAGAGGGCTTGACAGTGAGAGATCAAGGGTTAGAAGGACGCCCCTTGCATCAGTTTCCTGGGGCTGCCGTAACAAAGTGCCACAGACTGGGTGGCTCAAACAACAGGTATTTATGGCCTTAGAGTTCTGGAGACTGAAAGTCTGAAATCAAGGTGTCAGCAGGGTTGTTTCCTTCTGAGGGCTGTGAGGGAGAATCTGGTCCAGGACTCTCTCCCAGCTTCTGGTAGCCTCAGATGGTCCCTGGCTTATAGATGGCATCCTCTCTGTGTCTTCACATCATCTCTCGCTCTCTGTGTCTTTCTCTGTGTCCACATTTCCCCTTTCTATAAGGATACCAGTCATATTGGATTATAGTCCACCATAATGACCTCATTTAAACTTGATTACTTCCATAAAGAGCTTACTTCCAAATAAAGTCACATTTCAAGGTACTGGGAGTTAGGATACCAGCGTATCTTGGTGGAGGGGGCACAATGCTACCCATATAACTTCCCTTAGAGGCAAACCCACAAGCAAGATCAGGAGGGAGCCAAATAAAGACACTGTAGGGCTATGGGCTTCAGCAAGAGCCCTTCCCTGGTCTCAGGATACAGCCTGCCTTGGGACTGTGCCCATCAGGTCCCCCAGGGCAGCCTCAATGTGGTGCCCAGCAGTGGCCATTGTGAAACCAAATCCGGCCTCTGTACCCTGACACTGAATTAATTTTCAGAGACAGAGTTTTGGGTGAAGTACAAAAGAATAGCTTTATTGCTTTGCCAGGCAAAGGGGGCCACAGTGGGCTAATGCCCTCAAAACTGTGTGTCCCAACCTGGAGGGGGTAGTGAGAAGCTTTATAGGAATGGTTCAAAGAAAGTGTGATCAGCTTGTGGACATTCTTCTGACTGGTTGGTGGTGACGTAAGTGGGAGTTGGCATCATCAATCTGGTTCCAACCGGTCTGGGGTGTACGTGCTTGTGGGCAGCATATTGTTAATTTCTCCCACCTGGTGGAGGTTTCTGTATCTGTAAAAACAGCTCAAAGACATTGTTATGTGTATCCCTTGAGGGGGAGCCAGGACCCTGCCCCAAGGCTGCACTATTGTTTCTTGACTCCTCTTCCCTTGTCTCCACATCCCCCCACTTCCCTAGTTAGCAAATGTTTGAATCTGCTCCTTGGAACTGAGGGAAGGTCATGGAGGCTGCATGAAGCCTATTTCCTATAATCAAGAAATGGGGGACACAGAAAGGCTTTTGTGCCCAGGAGCCCCACAGGGTCCTTCTCGGTATCAATGGGAGGGGCCTCAGCAGGGCCACCAGTGGGGACAACAAGGCACAACAGAGAGAAGGGGACTCCAGAGAGAATGGCTGCAGTGTTCTCACCATTGCATCCCCTTTCTTTCTTCAGGTGACTAGTAATTATGTGTCCCTTGCAATTAAGGAATCCAGAAAAGACAGTGGCCTGCCTCTAAGACCTGGGGTTACTGTAGTGGCTCCTTGATCATGACCAAACACACAGTCTAGGCATCAAGGTTGGTAACAGACATCCTGAGCAGGAAGTTACGTTCCTATCCCAGTCTACTCACTGCCACAAGCTAGCTGCATGACCCAGGCTCTCATCCCCTCGTGTCAAACAAGGGCTCTTCCCAGCTAGAACATTCTATAATTTTTTTATCATAATTGATCAATTAAGCCCAAATAGTCCCTTCAACAGGCAGCCTTAAAGACACACTTTAGAAAATCTGCCAAGTGGGTAAATCACGCACCCCGTAAGGAAGAGTTTATTATCTGGCTCTCTGGGAAGCAGACCAGAATTTCTTCCCAAATGTGAGATTTACTTTAAGCTTAAGTTATTTTTAAAAGGTAGACAAAACCCATGATATCATCCCGCTATTAATTTGTAGATGTGAAAAGATTCCTACAAGTTCTGAGTCTTAGATACATACACAAGAGTAATAATAACCTTCGCACGAAGGTATTGAGCGTTAGACAGCAACTGAAGGCAATCGTTGTTTGTTCCAAGAAACCTGCACAACTGGGTCTTTTGATTCTGCAGGTAAAATGCCAGAATAGGCAGTTACTGTTCTTTTTCTGTTGTGGGTCTCAAAACACTTTAGAATTCTTTCCATTGTGGTCCAGCTGTCAGGGGGAACAACCCAGCACCAATGTGGGAAAAACTCCATATTAGAATCCTTCGAAGCAATGAAAATCTCAGGCTTGTGTCAGGCAGGTGCAGGGGAGAAGAAGGAAGCTGTCTGTGCCCACAGTCCGCAGATTACTTGGTTCTTGCTGTGCCCTGGGGCCTGGGATCCAGGGGCCCTCGCCTCAAGGCCTTCATGGTCTAAGCGGGGGGGAGACGCAGTTATCAAATAATTGCAGTGCATTGCAGTGGTTTCGGTGAAGTACACGTCCAACAAGAGGGGAATGATTGAGTGCACCATAGGACACCTATAGATGTGGATACCTTGTGGCCATTAAATATGTTTTGGAAGAATATTTAATATTCTTTTTCACTCACTATTGACTGTTAAGTAAAAAAGGCAAGATACAAAGTTCTATACAGTATGACCTACTTTATATATATTATATGATATATAGGCATATTTAAATATATGCATATAATATATACTTACATATCGTTTATTGGTATGTTATCATAAATTGTATTATATAATATAGTATAATTATTATATTATATATTATATTGTGTACAACATATTATATATAATATATTATTATATGTATTATAGATAATATTATATTGTTATATATATTATAATGTATTATAATATAAACTATGTATAAACTATATATAATATATATAAAAGACAAAGAAATAAAAATTATTAGCAAATGGTTGTTGAACTCCTACTATATAGCTTAATTTATTCTAGATACTGTGATAAATTCTTATTTATTTATTTATTTATTTATGGCTGCATTGAGTCTTCGTTGCTGTGCGCAGGCTTTCTCTAGTTGCAGCGAGTGGGGGCTACTCTTCTTTGAAGTGTGCGTGCTTCTCATTACGGTGGCTTCTCTTGTTGTGTAGCACAGGCTCCAGGCACTCCGGCTTCAGTAATTGTAGCACACAGGCTCAGTAGTTGTGGCTCGTGGGCTAAGTGCACAGGCTCAGTAGTTGTGGTGCACGGGCTTAGTTGCTCTGCGGCATGTGGGATCTTCCCGGACCAGGACTTGAACCCGTGTCCCCTGCATTAGCAGGCTGATTCTTAACCACTGTGCCACGAGGGAAGCCCTATGCATGTATATAAATTCTTTATATATCATATGTCATTTAAGTCTTAAATTTGTTTTATGTGAAATAGGTCACATATACAAAAGATTGGCTGTAACATATGTGGAGTTCAAACAATAAAAATAAATGGAACCTCCATGTGCCACTTCCTAGCTTACACTGTGTCACAACGGAGATCTCTATGCCCTGCCTGATCACAGGTCCTACCCCACTCCTCAGAAGTAACTGCTATACTGAAATTTGCATTAATAATTCTCTTGCTTATCTTTAAAAAAAAATTGTAAAAGAAAAAAAAACACATGTAGCATGAGAACTACCCTTGTAACAAAATTTTAAGTGTACAGCAGTGTTAACTGTAAGCACATGTAGTCAGATGTCTAGAACTTTTTCATCTTGCATAATTGAAACTTTATACACATTAAGCAATGGCTCCCCATCACCGCAACACCCGCCCCTGGCAACCACATTTCTGCTTCCTGTTTCTATGGGCTTGACTACTTTGTATACCTCATGCAGTATTTGTCCTTCTGTGACGGGCTTTTTTTACTTAATGTCCACAAGCTTTATCCATGTTCTCACATGTGATAGAATTTCCATCTTTTTTAAGGCTGACTAATGTTCCACTGTATATATGGCACATTTTCTTTATCCATTCATCTGTTGACAGACATTTAGTTTGCTTCTACATCTTGGCTATTGTGCATAATGCTGCAATGAAGATAGGAGTACAAATACCTCTTTGGATAAATATCCCAAAGTGGGATTGGTGGATCATATTATGGTATTTCTATTTTTAATTTTTTGAGGAACTTCCATACAGTTTTACATTCCCAACACCAGTGCACAAAAGTTCCAATTTATCCACATTTTCAATAACACTTATTTTTGGTTGTTTTTTGATAATAGCCATCCTAACAGGTGTGAGGTAATATCTCATTGTGGTTTTGATTTGTGTTTCCCTGATGGTTGATGACATCTTTTCATACACCTGTTGGCCATTTGTATATCTTCTTTGGAGAAAATTTTATTTAAGTCCTTTGCCCACTTTTAAAATTGAGTTATTTGGGGTTTTTTTTGCTACTGAGTTGTAAAAGTTCTCTATATGCTTTGCATATTAAGTGCTTATCAGATATATGGTTTACAAATATATTTTTTCCATTCTGTAGGTTTCCTTTTCACTCTGTTGTTTATTTCCTTAGCTGTGCAGAAGCTTTTCAGTTTGATGCAATCCCATTTGTCTATTTTTGTTTTTGTTGCCTGTGCTTTTGGTGTCATATGCAAGAAATCATTGCCTAGAACAATGTCTTGAGGATTTGCCCCTATGTGTTTGTCTAGGAATTTTACAGTTTCAGGTTTTGTGTCTAAGTATTCAAGCTTATCTTTATTTTTTTTAACATATAAATATGTATCCTTAAATAATGCATGCTATGGTCTGAATGTTTCTGTTCCCCTGAAAATTTATATGTTGATATCCTAACTCCTAAAGATGATGGTATTAGGAGGTGGGGCCTTTGGGAGGTGCTTACATCATGAGGGTGGGGCCCTCCTAAAGGGATTAGTGCCCTTATGTAAGAGGCTCCAGAGAGATCCTTTGACCCTTCTACCATTAGAGGATACAGTTAGAATGTTCTGGCTATGAACCAGGAAAAGGGCTCTCACCAGAACGCAACCATGTTGGCACCTTGATCATAGACTTCCCATCCTCCAGAACTGTGAGCAACAAATTTCTATTGTTTATAAGCCACCCAGTCTGTGGTATTTTGTTATAGCAGCCCAAACAGACTACGACAATGCATTTCTTGATTTGTCTGTTTTTGAACTTGTTATAAATGGTATCATATTGTATATATTCTTCTGTGATTTACTCTTTCTTGCTCATTGTTATGTTTCTGATATTCATCCATGTTGATGTGTGTAGCTGTGGTTTATTATTTCTGCACTAAAATATTAAGTTGTATTATTACTCTGCAATTTATGTACCCATTCTACTGTTAATGAATATTTGGATAGTTTATAGTCTATGTTTTGCTATTATGAATGTGACTATACATGACTTCTGGGCATGCAGGAAAGAGTTTCTCAGGTAAATACCTACGTGTGGAAGTACAGTGTCTTAGAATACATATGTTCTTATTCTTCTCTAGATATGTTAGTTATGTTAGTGTAGGCTAGCGTAACAAATAGAAACAAAAGTACATATTTGCTCAAATCCTAAAGAACTTTATTTTCTTACTCACATAACAGCTTAAGTGCATTCTTACAGGGACCTGGCTCTCTTCCAACTTATGGGAGTGCTGTTCCTCTTCATTTGACTTCGGCAATGCAGAGGGAAAGGGAATGTGAAAAAAGGTTAGCCGTTTCTTAAAAGCCTGAAAATGACCCAAGTACTTCTGTTCACATCCATTGTCAACATCTGGGCCACACCTGCCTGCAAAGGGGCAGGGATGACCCCAGGTTCATCAGCCACTTCTCAGAAGCAATTCAATACTTGGGAAAGGGAGAATGAATTTGGGAGGACACCTAGCAACCTGCCAAATAAGGTCACGCCAAGTGTTTTCCAGAATAACTGTGGCCTTTTAAATGCCCCCAAGCAGTGCTTAAAAATTCCTGACACCACACATCCTTGCCAATAGTTGGTATTGCCTGATTTCAGATGTTTTGACAGTATAACATTTCTCTGATTATCATTTAGAATCATTTCATGGCTTCATGGACTATTCATGCTTTGTCTTCTGTGAAATACCTGTTTCTATTTTTTTTTTTTACCTTTTTTTCTATTGAGTTGCTTTTTTCCTCTTTCAATTTTTAATCTGTATTCACTCTGAATACTAATTCCTTTTTTAGAGTTATATGTATAGCAAATAACATCTCATAGTTTGTGTTTTTTCTTTACATTCTATTTATATTGTGTTTATTTTAATTTTTTTGTGGTATACCAATTTTATTTTATTTTATTATTTTTTAACATCTTTATTGGAGTATAATTGCTTTACAATGGTGTGTTAGTTTCTGCTTTATAACAAAGTGAGTCAGCTATACATATACATATATCCCCATATCTCCTCCCTCTTGCATCTCCATCCCATTTATATTGTGTTTAGATGAGGAGGGACCTGAATTTACATTTATTGTCAAGTTTGGCAATTTTTAATTTTATTATTTGTGCCTTTGTGTCTTGTCTTGAAAAATTATTTTTCACTCTGAGATGATCCATGTAGTCTCATGTATTTTCTCCTAAAAGTCTTGAAGTCTTGCTTTTTTGCATATGTTTTTGATAGTATATGTGTGTGTGTGTATCCATTTTAAATGGTGTGAGGTAGGGATCCTCACATGTGTGTGTGCCTGTGTGTGTGTGTGTGTGTGTGTGTGTGTGTGTGTGTGTGTGTGTATATATATATATATATATATATATATATAAAATGGTATGAGGTAGTTGTCAGCATTTCTGATCCAATAGGGGATGAATGCGGTCTAAGAATTTACATTCTATCAAGTTCCCAGTGACACTGATACTACTGCTCCACTTTGAGAGCCACTGTTCTAAAAAAGAGACAGTAAGTCCCCTACATACGAATGAGTTCCATTCTGAGAGTGCGTTCGTGATTCCAGTTTGTTCATAAGTCCAACAAAGTTAGCCTAGGGACCCAACTAACACAATCGGCTATATAGTACAATGCTGTGATACGTTTTTTCACACAAATAATACATTAAAACATAAACACAAAAAATAAAGAAAACATTTTTAATCTTACAGTACAGTACTTTGAAAATTACAGTAGTACAGTACAACAGCTGGCATACAGGGGCTGGCATCAAGTGAACAGGCAAGAAATAAAGATACTGCACTACTGTACTCTCTACAGTACTGTACAGTAAAGTACACAAAAACACAACCACTTGTAGAGGATGCACGCATGTGATACTGGATGCCAGACACGTGAACTAACTTACGTGATTGAACATGTGCACACACGTTCGCACCTTTGAAAGTTCACAACTTGGTTTGTAGGTAGGGGACTCACTGTACAGTCTTCTATACACAGGTCTCCACCCTCTCTCCCACAGTCTCACCACAACATACAGTGTAAGTTTATCTAGAACCAACAGCTCTTTGAGATTTGAAAACAAAAAGACTACTAACACTTCAATTAAATTAGCCATAAGTATTTTTATTAGATGAGGGGGGAGTAAGGCAGAGGAAAGGATCTAGGATATAATTTAATGATGAGAAAATGGAACCCACGTAAGTCAAAAGGCTGGTCCAAGATCACACAGTTCACGGCAAATAGTCCATCAAATCTTCACCACATAAAAATGGCACTAAAAATGCAAAATCCACCTTGAGAACACTTATTCCTGATCTAAACTGAGGAAATAGAACTAAATCCCCCAAAGCAAATGACACTTAAGAGATCTGAACACTGAAGGAACATGTCTCTTTTTAAATGTTTCATATTTTTTTTGAAGCAAGATATACTACTGTGAAGTTGAGGCAAAAATTTAGAAACAATAACAGTATTTATGATCATGGGTGAGAAACCCATGAAGAATTTTATTAGATAAGGATGACAAAATTAACTTTCTCTGTTTTCATTTTGGTATCACTGAACATATGTGTTTCCATAATAAAAGTTGCAATGAAAAGAAAATTGGACACAGGGCATTACCCTTTTCCCTCTGCAGGGTGGAGGGGGATGGTTTCTTTTCCCTTGAAAGATGAGGGAGGCCTACCATGGGTTTGATTAAGGAGGGTGTTGTATGCAGAAAAAGAGCAAAGCCTTAAGGTAACAGCCTCCAGCTTAATTCCCCGTGTTGAGTGGTACTTACATGCTTGGGCTCCGGCTCACACGGATAATGTGATTTTGAATCTGTCTCTACCACTTGCTCATGGTACTGGGCAGGGAACTTTACATCTGCATCCTTCACTCTTCCTTTCTGTGAAGCGGTTGTTCGAAGAGTACCTAGCACCTAGGAGCTATACAATGAGATGATCCATTCCTTAGAACAGTGTTTGGCACTTGCGATGGGGGGGGCGCGGGTGTGGGCTGGATATCAGCTGTTATCCACCCTTGGCACAGAATGGTGTGACTTCAACTACATATGGGAAATTGAGCCACACGTCTGAAAGGATTTTGATTTTTAATATATTTATCCATTCAGTCTCTCACTCAAAGTTCTCTGCCAGGCACTTTGCTTTTATCTCCTCTTGTGGCGCCAGAGACAAGACCCAGATACCTGCCACAGCCTCTGTAGTTGCTGATGGGAAAGAAATTGTAGTTATAAAAGGATGCTGGGGTAATGCGTTTGGTGGAAAAACAAAGAACAAAAACAAACAGTAAGTTTAGAGAGGAGAAATACAAAGAGAGAGAAGATGACCAATGAAGGAAAAGAAGAGAAAACAGATTTTTTTTTTTCCTTAGCAAAGCTAAGGATATCCCAAGGATTTCAGTTTGTTGAGGGTCAGTCCCAGATGAACCTATATGGAGACTGAGTTCACGGGCCTCTGATCCCCACCTCTATATTGATTATTGCTGATACACAAGGGTGAATTGTTAGTCATTTGCTTATCTTGTTTGGTTAAAGGCAAGAGGAAGCATTTTGCACATGGCTTCCTGGGAGGATGCTGTTGAAGTGGGGAATATGAGGTCCTACGTGTGCTGGACCCTTAGCCTGGACCCAGAAATAGGAGTGGACCCACTAGAGAGATGAAGGGTGTAGTCAGAATCCAGAGAGCCATCAGATACGGGATCTTATGGGACCTAAGCCACAGCAGTTGTTCTGCGGGTGCCAGGTTTCACAGTACAACGTGGTTGATGGGCAGCCATGCCTCCCTTACTCTGACCCCAACCATGGAGGACTGTGGGCCCCGGCCGAGGAGGGTTCTGCGTCTGGCAGGGCAGAAGGAGAACCTCTGGCACACAGCAGGGCTTTGCATGTTTGTGATTTTTTTTTTTTTCCGGAATTCACCAAGAACATATTTACTCTACTGCAGTACTTCTGGGTAGTCCTTTTCTAGAATATTCTTCTGCAATTGTTCCCAGAAAGGAGCAAGGTCATTTTTCTCTCTGATACTAAAAAAATCCACTCCTCTACATTTTTTTGTATCAGCAAATCCAGAACATGAATTAAGCAACTATTGAACTCCAGTATCTTTAGAGGGATATGCAATAAAAAAGAAAGAAAAGAAAGGGAGGGAGGGAGGGAGGGAGGGAGGGTGGAAGAAAAGTAAGATAAATGGGACTGCCGCAGAAGAGCTTGACTCAGCCAGAATTATTCATTGATTGGAATTTTGTTACAAGACTTTATTTCCATTTATTTATTTGTTTGATTGGATTCATTCATTCATTCATTCATTTATGTTAGCATGGATTCATGGACACTTGCTTTATTCCAAGGGTTAGAATAGATTGTTTTTATTCATTTTATGTCTGGAATTGTCCCAGGTTTGGCCATTAGGGGCCCTTCACGTTGTCTTCTGTGCTCTTCTGACCTGCTCCTGTGCTATACTTTTTAAGATACTTAGAAAGTGTTTCTGGCATCACAAGTTGTTCTGGGTTCATCTTGTTTTATTTTCCCTGCCTTAGTCTGGGAATCAACCATTTATCCAAGGAGCTCTGATTCCTTATCTTGGACAAGGGTATGTACAGCATCTGCGTGTGAGGTATGGAAAAACACTTTGTGAAATGTGACGGATAACAAAACAGAAAAGAAAATCAGATAAGGGCGGTGTGTCCTCAAAGCTGAGCGCAGTGGAATCACTAGACTCCCAGTAAGTGTTTGTTGTTAATGTGGCCATATTTTTAAACCAAATATAATCAAGTGGCAAAATGCTTAATTCAGGCAGTGTGGGTAGGGTGCCAACTGTCTCGGTTTGCCAGGTACTGAGGAGTTTCCCAGAGCACTGGATTTTCAGTATGAAAACGGGAAAAGTCCCAGGGAAACCAGGAGGAGTCGGTCCCCTTAATGTGGTGAATTAGTGTGAGGGTTAATTTATGTCAACTTCACTGGCCACGGGGTGCCCAGGGGAAGCATCATTTCTGGGTATCTGTAAGGGTGTTTCTGGATGGAATCACCATTTGTACTGGTGGACTTGAAAAAGTAGACGGCCCTCCGAAATGTCAGAGGGCCTCATGCAATCCGTTGAGGGTGGGAATGGTATAGAAGACAGAGGAACAAGAAACTCACCCCCTTTTTTGTCCTGTCTCACTGTTGAGCTGGACCCTCTCCTCATCTTTTCCTGCCCTTGGACTGGGATTTACACCCTTGGTTTCCCTGGTTCTCAGGCCTTTGGACTTGGACTGAATTACACTGCGTGCTTTCCTGAGCCTCCAGCTTGCAGATGGCAGTCTCTATAATCACACGAACCAAATAAATCCATATCCATATATATATAATATATATATATATACACACCATATACTATAAATATATTGTATATATATTTATACCAACTGTATTAGTCAGGATTCTAATATGTATCCATATCTGTATGTAGATAGTCAGGGTTCTCTATGTATCTCTATATTTAGAGATGGTCAGGGTTCTGTATATATATCTCCCATTGATTCTGTTTCTCTGGAGTTCTTTGGAGAACATGACTAAGGCTGTTGTTCAGGGAGAGGGGAGATCAGTGCAAGCTGCATTCGTTAGAGAAGGCTTCCAGGGGAGACATTGGAGGCATTAAAATATCCTAAGAAACCCCTCTTCTCTCCTTCTGCATCTCAAACCGTGTCACTCACTGTGAGTGGTTTTTACAGCATGCGTTTCCTCCACAGCGCCTGATTCTCCGCTCTCTCCTCACTGAGCTGTAAATAATAGTTTTGGACTTCAGACGTTGCTCAGATAAGCTGTGATTGAAAACACGGTCTTTGCCAATGGAACATGTCTCTTTGCCAGTGACAGCCTGTTGGAGCAGGAGGTGGGGAGGCCAGATGCACCATTACTACTGGGCTTCCAACAGCATCCCATTTGAGGTTCACAGAAGCACCACTAAATCAACAAAGATTTTGTTTCCAGCGTCACTGGTCCAGCTATGGAGGTATCTTGGCTGTTCCTATGAAGTATTTCCCACAAGGGCTGGGTGGAGAGGTTGGAGGATCAGGGTAGAAAAGGTTGAGAGATGAATAAATCCTAGGCTTAGACAGAAATTCAAACATCTCGTTAATCTCCCTGTCTCGATGCGCAAACTGCATGGTTGTCTCCATAGTACAGATTCAGGAGCTGAGACTTCTGGGATGATTTTTTTTTAATTTTTATTTTATATTGGAGTATAGTTGATTCACAATGTTGTGTTAGTTTCAGGTGTACAGCAAAGTGATTCAGTTATACAAATACATATATCCTTTTTCAAATTCTTTTCCCATTTAGGTTATTGAAGAGTATTGAGTAGAGTTCCCTGTGCTGTATTGTTGATTATCTATTTTATGTATAGTAGTGCGTATATGTCCATCCCAATCTCCCAGTTTATCCCTCCCCTGACCCTTTCCCCTTTGGTCACCATAAGGAATGATGAGTTTAACTTATTAGACCTCCAGGACCACATCTAAGTTGCTAAAGAGATGGGCGAGCTTTTGCATCCTAGAACAGTGCTCATTTACCACAGTAATGCTGCCTCAGTTATGTTCCTAACTGACACTCCCTACACCTTTTTGAAATCCATAATGCACGTGATGAGAAATTCTTCATTCAAAAATATGTACTTAACCCAGATTTCTCCATCTTATTTGAGCATCAAACTCTTTCTTCACTAGATGCTTATTTTGAAATCACAGAATGCAGAGTCCAAGAAAGTCGTCGTGGGTGGGAAATTTGTGATTAAAAAGATAGTGAAAAATCACTCATGTTGATGGAGGCATGCAAATGCTACAGCCACTAATGAGGAATTGTCTTAGGTGCTAAATCTGAAAGGTTGATACCATTGAAGGGCATTTTGATTGGTTGAGCTATGGTTCACTTTAGGTGATAGAATACCTCCCCCTTTCCCAGCAGTATTTGTTTGCAATCCTGTTGTTCAGCCACAGGGTGAGGACAGCAGCAGCAAGAGGTGTTTCATTAAGACTCTTGGGCACAGGCGCTGCTCCTTTATGTGCAGGTGAAAGAGTGGGAGACAGAGTCGGGAGGAGAATCAACCTCCCCCCCTTAATGGAGAATTCTGCGTAGGGCTGGCCCATCAGGAATGTGTGGTTTGGAAAGCATTAGGAGAAAGCACCCCTGACGGATACATTGACATTCTCATACAGGGAATTTCTGCCTATCAGTGATAAAAATGCAACCCCCAAAGAACAGTGTAGAGAGGCTGAGAAAAGGACATTGACAGAAGTGAAATAACCAAAGTTTTGAGCACAAGATGAGAGCTCAAGGTTATTGGTGGTTAGAAATCAGAAAAATGCCAGTTTAAACCACAGGGAGCTACCCCTTCCTGCCAATTAAACTGGTGAAAATTAGAGGGCTGATGGGATGTGGCCTATGGGGGATGCCTCTGACCTCTTTCCAGTGGGGCTGGGCCAGTAGGAGGCACCAACTATGGGTCAGGAGGCAGGAGGGGAGTGTGGTCGGGTAACTGTGTATTAACCAGCTCTCTCCCTGCAGGGTCACTTGGGATTGTCAGTGTCCCATTGCCAGAGGGCACAGCTTCTGCCCCCCAGCCCTCTCCGCAATGGACTGGTCCTGCTGGGCTCCACTGATCACTTCCTCCTCTCATTCCCTGCAATCTACTCACACCTCTGTAGATAAAGCCTTTCTGAAACACTCTTTACTTACCCCGTGGAACGTGCTATCTTATTCCAATTTTGACGGTGACTAACACCCAATGAATAGGGAAAACAACAACAGCTTCCCCAGAGCTACTAGTAGAAAAATTCAGTAAAATCACTGCTCATTTTCCCAAAACTTTAAAAAACAGATAGTTGACCTTAAATGCTCCCTGCTCCCCAAAGACAGTAGAGGCCATACAATTTCTCCCTTCACACAAATGTTCCTGTCCCAATACCTGACTAACATAACCAAGAATATCATAGAATAATCTCACTTATGAATATAGAACTATGTGATTTAAAACATCTCGGTCGGTAGAATTTAACAATACATCAAAATAATAAAAATAAAATAATAAATATAAACCATGAAGGACTTACTCTAAGTATAAAAGTGATCAATATTAATGAAACATATTAATATATTATTACTATAGCTTATAACATTCATCTCAAAAAAAGTGAATGTATAAATCAATAAATGAATGGATATAAAAGAGCACTTTATTGTATTCAATCCATTATTATATAAAAAGTGTCAGTATGGGAAGCGAAGACTACTTCCTTAAAGTAACAAGAGTAATTCCAAGTTACTTGTTGACATTGTGCTCAAAGGAGAAAGAAGCGCTATCAGCAATCCTTTTGAAACAAAGTGCCTAGAAAAAAAATGCCTCATCTGCCTTTTAATTTAGTTCACTTTTGAAAGTTCCGAGAAGCAGTTGCAGGTAGCTTGGCCATCAAGGGGGCTGGAGTCTGGTTTTAACCTCAAAGGACTCTAGAGGACCTGCAGGCAAACTGGCCTCCCTGCTGCCCGGCACTGCCAGGGGCAACGCTTGCTTCCCCACCTGGTGCTGGTCTGGAAACACACCACAGCCGAAAACAGAAAGCTCCCCTTTATTCCTTAGGGGTTCTCCTATCCAAACCCCTCGTTTTGCATGTCAGAACATTGAATTTCAGACAGAAGTGAATTCCTCAAGAGAAAACACCTACTGGCAGAGTTAGGTGAGCACCTACTGCTCACTCATCAAACAACCCTAGAAAAGTGATCTTATTGTGACCTTTTTGCTGGCCGGGAGGCTAAGGCTTGGAGACACACAGCTGGCCTGAGATCACAGAGAACACGGAGCCAGAGACAGACAGAGAGACACGACACTCAGGACAAGCTTATTATTTTTATCTTTATTATATTTTATGAAATAATTTTATAAGTTTTGCATCCCTTTTAAATATTTGCTCAACATTTGTTTAGAGGGTAGAATTAGCGTGCCGTCTACCGTGGCAAGGCAGATGGCCAAAGCGGAAGTCCAGAGTAGGACCACGTTTCTGACTTAGTCTGACAGGTCGGCACATCCTTGGACATCTGGTTCTGAGACAGGGTTTTGGATTGGAATCCACATTTGCTGGCTCCTGGGGCTGAGTTCTGCACCCGGGCACTCAGCTCTCCCGGTTCCCAGGCAAGACTACTTTCCTTGGGAACCACCGTCTGAAAATCGAAACTAAACATTGCTCTGTTTGTCCTCTCCCAGCTCATTCCAAGGGTATTTCTGATCCACCCGCTTTGTGCCAAGTAATGAGCAAGAGACCAGGCAGGTGGGGTCTAGATGGGCCTAGAGGATGAGCTCAGGCTGAAACATACAACTGCCATTGCAGTATTCCGTTCAGCAATTGTCTCTGGAAATCCCAGCCCTTTCTGACAGCTGGCATGAAGGTCTTCAGAAACCCTTTCCAGGCTGGTTCCTGTGTTTGACCTCCTGCTCGAGGGAGCTAGTCAACGTCCTCCCTTTGGGCTTCAATATGCCTGCTTCAGTCTGATTTCGGCTTTGATTCCTTTCTTACAGAGGAGGGTTTCCTCTGTACAACTCCAAGCAACCATTGCCCTGGGCATTTTCTACCCCCAGCTCTCTGTTCCCTTCTGCTGGGATGCCACCTCTTCTCCACTAGAAACATTTCCTGGAACACAACAGGAAGTGTCACCATTTTCATGGGTTCGTGTCACTAGCCAGGCTTGTAGCTTGCTCTGTCCACCTATCGGTGTCAAGGTCAGCTCCCAGCAGCACCTGTACCATCCCAAGAAGAGGTGCTGGTGACAGAAATACTGCAACTTGAGTAGCTTCATTATATTGACTCCTTGATGCTTAATTAACAGCAGTAATCAGAAAGCACTATTTCTAAATATTTGTTCAACACTGTCCCCAGAGGCTCCGTGGTGTAGATCAGGACCTCCAGGCTCACTGCCTCTACCTCCCAGCCAGTGTCTTCAAGCTGGTGCCCTAAACTTCCCGGGCTTTATTCGCCTTCCGGGTTGATGGAAACCGAGGTTGTCTGCTTGCCCCCAGCCTTGCGTTTACTGTCTTCCTGATCCCTGCCTGGCCGCCTCCAGTCCCCTCTGCTGCAGTGCTTGTTGCTTGAGCCGAACAGACAGGGCTTGCTGCCCGTCAACACAGTGTGCATTTGCCCCCTACCGTACCTGGAATGTCCTTCCCACCCACCTGATCTGCGTTTTCCTGTATTCAGCGCGTGCTTCAAAATGCTTCCGAGGTGGCCGATGTTATGACGTGCCTTGGATCTTGTAAGAGTTGGGGAGCACGTCAAAAATTCTGACAGTTTGCGTGTCTGCCTCAGCTTGTACTTTCTGGCAGCCTGCTCAAATCTGTTACCTGGGATGCACGGAGCGCTTACACCCGCACACTTATACATATCTGTATGTGCATATAAATACATATATATATATATATATAAATATATATATATACATATACGTATATATGTCACATACCTATCTGTGCATCTGTCTGTCTATATCACTTATTCTTTATGGCGAGCCCATGTCATTTATCTCTTACTGCTCCCAATAGCACTGTTGGATATGAACTATTATTACTCTCACCTTTCAGAAGAGGACACTGAGATTCAGAGACTAAGTAATTTGTTCCTTTTTTCTTCTGAGTTTAACTTATTAGACCTCCAGGACCACATCTCTTACAAGCACCTTCTCTAGAGTGCCTGTTAAATGAATAAACACATGTCTTAAATAAATGAATGAGCAAATGCTACTGTCTGATCATCTTCTAGACCTATTGCCTGGTTTCTTTTGGGCCCGCACATGCAATGTCAGGGCTGGGTTTCTTGGCCTCTACCACGTATTCCGTTTGAGGAATAATTTAGAAGTGTGACCAGGAGATAAAACATCGGTCTGACTCTGGGTTAACCAGTGTTCCCAATTAGGCCACGACGTGCAGTTCTTGTAGCTAAATACAGTGTGGTTTCAGAGATAACTCAGCTAATAGTCCATGGTCTCTGTTATCTCCTTCCCTGGCATTTCCTGATGAGTGTATAAATCCCGGTGGAATCATGGCCTCCATTTCTTTAATGAGGCCTTTAAAAACCGGGGGAAATTATAGCAGCAGATAAGATTGGCTTTCCTGTATACCTACTTTGTAAAGGTTTCTCCTCCCCACAGTGAAGTAAATGCCATTTGATAGACCCAGGAGTTGAATTTCATGTGAACTGGCTGGGCCACATGATTGAGTTAATTCTTCCAGCAGGAAAGGAGTATTAAAAGCAGTTTCTGTCTTCCCTGATCTGATGGGTTACAGAAATGGAAATATTCCTCTCCTCTAGTAAAGAGTGAGGTAGAGTGCAAGAACTTGGCTTTCATAATCATGGACCAGGTAATAATCCTCTCATGCCTGGTGCTCACTAAGTCCCTCTATGGGTTAGACACTGGCCAGGCATTGAGGTTACAGTAGTGACAAAGGAGCTTAGAGAAAATTCCGCCCTTGCGTGGAAAGTACTGAGAAGGATAAATAAGTAGGAGGGATACCTAACCTGATGGGCGGGACAGTTGTCTGTTGGGTACCATTTCCAACTCCTTATATGCTCTCCTTGGTGCTGAAAGCATGAGAACCTGTTTCCTCCAATCCCTTGCCAACAGGATTCTGGTTTACATTCTGTTCTGAGAGGCTCACATGTAAGATTTAGGAAGAGGGAGATAAGTGCAAGATATTTTCACAATGACAGGTAGAACCAAGGGCTTGGGCAGACATGCGATTTTGCAGAGCAACACCTGTTGGTGGCGCTTCAGACAGCTGTGACAGGAGCTGTGGGTTCCTGACCCAAAGGACAGTGGAGTGGCGGTATCTTCTTTCCTTGAAAGGTAATCGTGTATTGCAGAAGCAGAAATGGTCTTTCATGCCCTCTGATCCTTTAGTCCTCGATAATATGCTTGGGGAACACTGAGACTCTGAGTATCAGAGATTCTAATGAAGAGGAGAAGCTTCCCCTGCCCCCTCATCCCCACCCGATTCTACTAAGACCTCTTAAAAGCAGAAGCATCCCTTCCATTCATGAGGAGGCTAGTCTCCTGTCCCTTAAGGATCCTGCAGTGACTTCATCTGAGGCAGTCATTTTGCAAAGAACCATCCTCAATAAGACCCTCAAGAAGTACCCCCACCACCCTTCACTGTCTCCAGACTCAACTGGATAAAATCCTAGCATATCCCAGAGAGATATGTATAAGGTCTGACCTGGGAGGAGAGTTTACATACCAAAATAATATTGTGTTCATTAGTATTGGTAGAAACTCAAGAAATATGTGTGGGAATGGATTCCAAGAAGTATAGATCAGAGAAGTATCTATTGGAAATCTGGGAATATTTATCTTTGAGGGGAGGCTCCTAGTAATTCCATTCCAAATGCTATACCTTAAGGAGTGACTAAGTAAATACAGGCAGGACCACAGTACAAGAGGGAAAGCGTGTCACTTCATCAGAGAAAAACCATAGCTGAGACGCAGGCTGAGGGCAAAGGGATCATAGATTGAGTAGAGCAAGAAGGAAGTTCTGAAAACCAACTGTGGCCTCATTGCAGTTGCAAACAAAGAAACAAACAAAAGAGGACTTTAAAATACATGCATAGGGCTTCCCTGGTGGTGCAGTGGTTAAGAATCTGCCTGCCAATTCAGGGGACAGGGGTTCGAGCCCTGGTCCGGGAAGATCCCACATCCCGCGGAACAACTAAGCCTGTGCGCCACAACTACTGAGCCTGCGCTCTAGAGCCCGCAAGCCACAACTACTGAAGCCCGTGTGCCTAGAGCCCATGCTCTACAACAAGAGAAGCCACCACAATGAGAAGCCTGTGCACACAACGAAGAGTAGCCCTTGCTCACCGCAACTAGAGAAAGCCCGCGCGCAGCAACGAAGACCCAACACAGCCCAAAGTAAAAACAAATAAATAAATAAATGAAAAAAAAAGGTGCATCGTTTCTTCCTTGCTTTGTTATTCAAATATTTGCTACTAATTATGAATGTTTAATTTCCTCTCCTCTTCTCATACTGTCTATATAAGGAATATTGGTGGTGGATATTAAGAGTGATGGAGACTGAATGGAATAGATGGAGACTGCAATCATCACCTTTAATGATGAAGGAGGACTCCAAAGTCTGTGCTCACTCCACAATTTCATGCAACCATCAGTATAGAAAAATGTGTAATTAAACGACAGGCTCAGAGACCCGTTATGTTTCGCCAAGACACCAAACAACTCCCAGATTTCATGGCTTAAAAAGTGTGAATATCTGCCGGAAGTCTGCAGGTTGTCTGCGGCTCTGTTGGGCTGGGCTGCGTGCCATGTATCTTCTCATTTCTGGAACATGCTCTTCTCATGAATGCAGAATCTCAAGAAGCCTGGAAGAAATGGGCAGTGCCTCTTAAAGCCTCTTCCTGGAAATGTCCCCTGTCATTTCTGCTCATATTCTTTTGACCAAAGCAAGACATAAGCCCAAGCCCATATGGATGGGGTGGGAAAGTGAACTTCTTCCACAGAGCTGGAGGAAAAGGGAGGAGGGATCTTTGCTGAAGGATAATTCCATCTGCCACCATGTTACAAACCAGTCTCGTAATGCTTCCCGCCTTCTCTGTAGTTTTCTTTTGTTTCTTCATTGTCCTGGATTATTTGCTTTTAACTCAGCATCACCACAACTGCCTTTTCACAGCCTTCTCTGCATTGCAGGAGAGAGACCTGGAGATAGATGTCTCTATCTTTATGTGGTTCCAGGTTAGATCCTCCCAAAGACAGGGCAAGCAAGTACATTTCAAAGACAAAAAAGAAGGAGAAGCCACCACCACCATCATCACCGTCATCATCATTATCATTGATAGCAGTTGCACGTAGCCACATGGGCACGTGGCCGATATGAAATTTGTAATACCTTTTGGGCAAACTCCGGGAATTCACCTGTCTTGATACCATCGGCAGCTGACACTGGTGATGTTGGGATCCTCTGAGATTCCTGACATTCGCTGTGGATTTCAGATGAGCTTTTGTTCATTACCTCCTCTCAGAGCTTCCCTAACAATCATTTTTGCAGTCCTTCCAAGGATTATGTAAGCTTTTCACGCATTCTGTGAAAGGCCTTCCTACTTGGAATACCTAGAGTGACTCCTGTTTTCTCAATGGAATTCTGACTTACGTTATACTTTATCAAATTTTGGATATCTTCCCTCATCATAAAAATGACTAAATGTTGCCACCTCTGGGTGCCAAACATCAAGGCTATAATTATCAGGTAGGGCTTCCCCTGTGCATTTTTAAACAAGGAGCAAAAAGTGAAGATCTTTCAGATCTTAATTCAGGTCTGTAAGAAACTGATGGCAAGAAAATGTTTCCAGAATTACTGAACACCTACTTGGTAGGATGAACTGCCTATGCTTTTCTCTCCATATGTGTATGCAAAGAACAACAAAGAATGAACCACAAAGAAAGAACCACAGAGCTTCCATTTATCCTCTGTGAGAGCTAACAGTGAGACTGAACCGGTATGGCTAAAGGCCTAATTCTTGTTCAGAGCTCTCTGGTTCTGGGAGATCTCACATGTCCCGTGGTCTACTCCCCAACACTGTACATCAGCTTCAGAACCCGTCTGATGCATCTCAGAAGGTCCTAGCAATTCTTCAGTCTTAACTTGCAGTCTGGAACCACTGAAGTCTTTGCTTTGTTTTGTATCAAAGAGAGCTTGGGTGCCCAGAATGGATTAATCCTAATCCATGATTCACATCACACTCATCTTTGGTCTATGCCCATTATTTAATTATTTATTTGTCCATGAGGGTATCTTAATCATGCAATCAGCATCTATGAACCCATCATTCTTTTTTTTTTTTTTTTTTTTTTTTTTTTTGGTACGCGGGCCTCTCACTGCCGTGGCCTCTCCCGTTGCGGAGCACAGGCTCCGGATGCGCAGGCTCAGCGGCCATGGCTCACAGGCCCAGCCGCTCCACGGCATGTGGGATCTTCCTGGACCGGGGCACGAACCCGTGTCCCCTGCATCGGCAGGCGGACTCTCAACCACTGCGCCACCAGGGAAGCCCACCCATCATTCTTAGATCCTGTGGAAGCTTTCTCTTCTCCAATGTGCTCTGGAACATGCTGGCAGAATTTCGCATCTTAGCAAAACTAGCTATGTGATTTTTCAGGTGTCCCTTTAACCTCATCACCAGATCTATATCTTGGACAGAGTCTGCATTTTTTTCCTTGTCTATGAAAATAAGGAATATACATTTCAAACCCCTTTTGGCAGAAAGAAGAATACCCTCCTAGTAGTCCAAGCTATAAGTGGATCAGTCTTGGGCAAAAATATAAAGGCCCTGACATTTCTGCTCATCAGCATTAAAGTATCCCTCCAGCAATAGCAGGTTGGGGCGTTTCTACATGATCAGTGTGGCATGGGTTATGATAAAACCTTGGGAACTCTGGACGAATGAAGGAAGTGAACCTCGTGAAAAAAAATATGCTTTTTAATAGTAGATAAATGAATAAATAAGTGATTAATATTTAAGTATTCTTTAAATGAGGGTACATTTGTTAAACTTTAACCAAAGGAAATTATATATCAAAGGGCCTGACAAAATATAAATTTAAACAACATGCAAACAAACAATTATCTCACTACTTAATTGCAAAATTTCAGTGTTTTTAAAGCATGGATTTGAACTGAACTGATCATTAAATATACAAAACTGCATTTAAATAGGCCAATTTGCTTACCACCAAATTGAACAAAAAAGTAGATTATGTAAAAAACAAAATCAAACAAAATCTGGGAATTCTAAAATAAGTGGAAACAAAAGCAAATGAAATAATTGAATCAATTGAAATCCAAAGTAAAAAATATGTTTTCTGACATGAGTATCAGGTACCCAAAAAGGTATTCTCTAACATGAATCTGAACCCAAACGCTCATTCTTTAAGATGTATTTAATCATTTCTAAAAGTGGTGACCATTTTCCATCCTGGAGGGCCAGATAATGTGATGTCTCATAATTTACTTTCATTTTAATTCAACACAAGTAGATAGATAGATGATGATAGATAGATAGATAGATAGAGATAGATAGATAGATATAGATATATAGATAGTTAGACAGACAGAATCTCTGTTGGGTGCTGAGCAGCTGGAAAGGAATCTCAGAAATCTTATAAATCTTCTGTCTTGTAGCCTTTCCCCTAAATCCAGGAGCTCTGCCCAATCCCCCAGGGAGAAAGAACTAACCACCTTTTAACAGGGTCTATGGTAGAACAGAAATTTCCCTCATGGTGGACTGAACCTAAAGTGGACCTCAAAGGAAACCACCCACTGCAATTAGTACATCAAATTGCAGTCTTGAGGTAGAATTCCTTCTTCTCTGGGAAACCTCAGTTTTTGCTCTTAGGGCCCTAAACTGATTGAATGTGGACCACCCACATTATAGAGGGTAATCTCCTTTACTCAAAGTCAACTGGTTATAAAAGTTAATCATATCTACAAAAACCCTTCACAGCAACTTCTAGACCAGTGTTGAAACAAACAACTGGGCAGCCTAGCCTAGCCAGGCTGACACATAAGTTAACCATCAGAGAAGAGTAAAATAGCCAAGCCCTAGAGCAGGAGGTCATGTTTATTTCAAAGCAACAGCTGAAGGGAAGCGAGATGCAGCTATGAAGGAAGGGCTCTGAGTTAAGTGGGCTGGGACAGAAGTGGAAAGAGAGGCCATCCCATAATGCTCAACCTGGAAGGATGATCTTCATTCTGAAAGCCAGAGAATGAGGTGTTATATGACCTTTTCCATCCACAGGTGAAAAATCATTTCACTGACTGGAGCCACAGTACAATCTCAGAGTCCATTTCAATTTGTAGGCAGCCCACAGGAAAACATCTTGCAAAGTTGTTAGATTGCATCAATTGTGAGGTTGCAGAAAGAAAAAGATAAGAGTTCCAGTTGCCCCCGTCCTGTGGTCTTGAGATATTTTACCAGCCAGTTATTTAAAAAGTGAGCTCAACTTGCAGGGGCTTGTTCCTAACAGACCTTCTTACTCTGCCTCCAAACTGTTCGATTCTTATTCCTGCTGCTTGGGTTCTCCTTCTATTTACACTTCTCCTCCTGGTTTCCCAGTTTCCCAGTTTTAACTTTAACTGATATTTAGTGTTTCGTATCCCTAGTGTTAATCAAACAGCTGTGTAAGAAATTGGGTCAGATTCACCCTAGGTTTCGCCCTCCTCTTCCTCTCCCTTCCCTTTTTCTACTTTTTCTGTGAAATCAGGGTGTATCTGTACTGTTGTTAATCCCTTGGGAACAACTTCCTCACTCCAGCCCACAGCTCTGCAGAATAATCACATCTACCCAAACTCACCGGCTTGGGATGATTCAGGCAGTTGAATTTTGTGCTTTCGATGGTATATTAATGGTCAGTTAATACTCGATATTACAGTTGTTTGGGGGATTGGTATGATATAGGGTTGAAAGTTAGAGAGAAACCAGAAATTTAAAACATTTACTTCCAAAAATCAGTAAGTGGGAGGGAAGTTCAGCTGATGACCCTGGAGGCAAGGTCCGGCAAGGCAGCCAAATCCTAAGACTCTGCAAACACAGCTGAGAGAATGGCACCAAGATATAGATGTCCAGGCAGGGATAGGTTCTTGAAGGAGTAACCCTGAGTGTGAACTGCAGGTCAGGAAAAAGAAACCCAGGCACAGTAGTGGAAGCAGGAAAGTGGGAGTGACATTAAGACAACAACTAAAAATATCTGCCTTGCTCTGGGCTGCTTTCCAGAGGCTCTCCACGTCAGTTCTTATTTCTTGATGCTTCAAAAAGAACATACGGTGCCTGAGAGTTAGAAATGATTCATTAAAAGGGCACAAGATGGAGCAAGTTTATTGGATTTTTAGTCAAGACAAAAGCTCACTTTAGAGGTTTCCAAGTGACCACTTTTACAGACACTTCACTTACTGAAAAGTGAAGGGGATGTTTCTTTCACAAAATAGCCCTGTCTGTTCCCTTTAGAGTTCTGAAACTACGACCCCAACGACACATAAAATAGCACCGACCATTGCCTATTAATTGTGATAATGATGTTCTTCTCTCTTGGAATATGTGAAAACTTCAAGTTGAAGTTTGCAAATGGTCCTCTCTGATCGTGAGCTTGACCGATGCTGAGACTAGTTGGTTTCAGAGCCAGTTTCATTGCAAGGCCGAGAGAGGTTCCTTACTTCCAACAAGAGGTGAATCAGAAGAACAAATTCGAGTCCCAATTTTAACATTATCCAGCCATGTGAGCCTAAGCAATTCACTTACCTTCTCTGAAGTTCAGTCTCAAAGGGATATTGTTATAACTCAGATGTCAGCCAGAATTATCCTTCCCCTTAGACTCTAGATTTTAAGATGGGTTTGCAACCCATTCCATAAATCGTGGATAGCCCATTGTCCCTTCCAAGACAGATTCTGAAAATTCTGGGTGGATGTACATTCCCTGGTCACCCTGGCTCTAAGCTTTGGCGCTTACGCTTGCAGTGATACTTTGTGATGTTGCTTCCCAGCAGACAGACAGGGGAAATCATCCCCTCTCCTTGACTTCCTTCCAACCCTCCCCACTCACAAAAAAGGCCAATTTTATTGGATATTCAAATGCAATCTATTTAAATAAGATATTCCACATCCTTGTTGTCTAAATCCATGGGACCTCCATTAGGCCAGACTCTCTTTCTCTTCTCTCTCTCTCCCTTCTCTGTTCTTCTCCTAATTTCTATTCATTCTGGTGCAGAACAGTTTGTCTGTTTCTCTTGGATCGCAGCCTCCTTCAGACCTCCGCCACGGTCTTGCATTCTATAATGAGTGGCTCATGAAGTTATTTCCCGAAGCAGATCTACCCTCCTCTCTAAAAAAGACTGACTCCAGTCTTTAGATACTAGTTGTTTCCACTCCCACTTTATGGTGACGAACTCATGGCACTAATCAACATGAACGCATATCGGGAACTAGTACCCAGGGACTTCCGAGCACGTGTATTATCCTAGCACTTATGCTAAGAACTTCCACGTCTGTCAATTCATGTGTTGCTTTCAAATCTCCCAAACCTGGAGTCCACTTCCTAAACTGAGTTCACTACGGAAATCTATTATGCTGCCTCCCTCTGAGGTCTGGAGAGGTAAATATGTCTTCCGTTGAGACTAAAGATATTAATAAAATCAATTTCCTAAGTTTATTGAACGGATTAAATGGAATATTGCCTGCGAAACACGTACTAAAGAGATAAGCACCAGATGAGTGCTCAGCAAACATTGTCTCTAATTATAAAAATGTTTACTAATGTGGCTATTTTCCTGTACTTCACTCTTACAAGTGTTCCTGAAATGACCACACTTACACACAAAGTATTGACGATGGTTTGTTTGCAGACTGAAGTCAGAGAGGTGTCAAGAGTCAAAGGGTTGAAAAGTCAAAGTAGTTGAAACTTTCTGTGGATATCACACAATTTCCCCTTAAGAATTGTATCACGTTTACCCCCTCAGAGACCGTGTTTGAGAATGCCTGTTTAATTCAAACCTCCACCAACATAGAGTGTTATCAGCTTTTTTCATTTTTGTCAACGTATATAAGTGTATTTTAATTTGCATTTCTTTCTTTATTAGTGAGGTTAAGCATATTTATATGCACTTTGTTTTATTCGTGTCGTCTACTCATTTTTTCTTGAGATGTATTTGAGCATCTGTTACGTGCTGGCCTGGTCCCTGTGCACCGGGAGTGTGCTGGTTATCAGAACATAGGTTTCTGCTCTTGCCAACTGAGATTGTTTACTGATTTTTGTTCTTATTGATTTGTAAAGGCTCACTGCATCTTTAGGAAATTCATCCTTTGTCTACGATATGCTACAAATTGTGGGGGGGATGGCATTTTTAAGGCAGAGGTTGTTATAGGACGTCTTTTCAGAGGGTAATAAAGTGTTAATTCTCAGGAGGAGCTAGGTAGTTCTTCCGTACTGGAGGCAAGCAGTTACCATTGAGTCATAATGATTTTCCTGATTCACCAGTCAGAATCAGATGGTAAGTTTCTTAACACAGTCTTGATAAGAGCTGGAGCATGGTAGAGGACAGGAGAGGCAAGGCAATCCCTGAATCCTGAATAAATGCCCTGGTTTATAGCAATCCTGTTTTTTTTTTTTTTTTCCAACTAATTAAACAGCACCTAATGGTATGGCCTGACAATGGGATCTCAGGCCCAAAGCCAAAAGTCAAAATTGGAGCAAACTACCTAATGTAACCTAACGATAAAGTCATTTGGGTATGAGACTGGAAATCAATAATTTTCATCTGAGTACAGAGCTCTCTTATTTAGGGGGACAATTTGTACCTAATCTGGGCCAACGTCTTAGAAGTGAACATACAGGACACCGAGACCTGATGCTAATGCGTTCACCACCATTCAAGGCAGAGGGACAGGGCTGGTCACTGAGCCCACTGCCCTGAAAGCTCTCGGCAGTTCACCTGTGAAGTCACATGTGAGCTGAGGCTCCTGGGGTCTTTCCTGTGAGATGTTTTCTCCAGGGGCAGCCACCTTCATGTGAGAAATCAAGTAAGGGTCCGAAAGACCAGAGCACAGCCTATATGGCTTGGAGCGACAGGGTATCAGGAAAGGTTCCCCCCAAAACACACACGTACACACACGCACACACCTTCCATTCCCCCTGGATACACCCTCCTCAGCACCTCTGTCTATAACTCTGAAACACCCCTCTTTAAACTGCAAATATCCCGAGAGGAATGAGTCCCTTAGGCGTTTATTATCATACCACACCTTAAAAGGAATCATTTCCAGGCTGACTACTGCTGCCTCAAAGGACTAATTATGACTTTTGTGATTATTCTGCGTGTGACCTGTATGTTGGACATTTGGGAATATTTAATATGATATTGAACCGGTTGTGTTTCTTTATCTCACACAGTATACTAAATAAATACCCTTAGCACAGAATTACATTCAGAGGTCTTTTCATTAGCAAATACTCCAGAACACAAATAAGATATTACAACAAAATAATGACCCTCCCAAATGCTCTTCACATATGTGGTTCTCAGGTTTACAACATATTTTTCTTTAAATTTAATAACAGAGATCATTTATTTAGCTCATACTATGTATGTGTATAATGTATATACTTTGCTTATACTTTGTATGTATGTGATATATATATATATATAATATATAATATGTATATTACATATAGGTTGTATATCTAATAATCTTTGCAAATAACACAATTACATATTATATTACATTATATATGAAGACTATGTATATATTATACATAATCATCAGTCTTCATAAAGAACCCACAAGTTTGACACTGTTATACTCATTTTATATATGAAAAAAGTTGAGGTTCAGTAAGGATTGATAGCTTGCTGAATGTTAATATATAACCCAGCTTTGACTGAAACTCAGATCTCTGTTCCTCAATCACAATATTAATAACAATAACAATAATAGCTAAGGCTATACAGTTCTACTGTGTGCCAGACAGCGGTCAAAGTACGTTTTAAATACATTAACTCGTTTAGCCATCATGAGTTAGGCATGATCGTCACCCCATTTTATAGATGAGAAAACTAAGGCACAAAGAGGTTAAGCAAATTGCCCAAAGTCACATGGTTAATAAGTCTGGATCTGGTATTTGAACCCAGGAAGTCCCACTCCAAAGCTCTGTGCTCTTTTCACTATATCAAACTCCTTCTCTAGCATATACTAACTTTTTGCCGAAAACTTGGGAATCATGGAAAAGAAAAGAAGAATAAAGCATCTATAATCCCAAACATCTAGAATCATCCACAAATGGTATTTTCTTGTATTCATTTGTGGTCTCTATGAATGCATATTTTTATACTGGGGGAATCAGTTTTTATTGAGTGCAAAAAAAAATCAATTTTATGAACAGTCGAGAATTTACTTCTCCAGTTCTCTCCTGATGTTCATGTGGCTTTCTCTCTATGTATTTGAATCTAGTGTTTAGGATGTTTTCTGAGGTAGAATTAAGGGTGAAGGAGAATCCCCTTTAACCTTTGCAAACATTGCTAAATTGATTTCTTAACAGATTGTTCATATTTACCGACTTATCTGAAATGTATGTCGGACAATGGGAGGAATGCCCATTTTGGCATACCTCCATCAAACTTCAAATTTTTTCTAAAAAATTCTAGCCACTTCGGAAGGCATAACATGGTATGTTGTTAATGTGAGTTTGCATGTTTTTCATGTTTTTAGAGGCTCTTTTTAATCTCTCTCTAGTGGACTTTCCCCCGCTTTGGCAATTGTTTTGAATGATCATTTACCCGCTGAGGATGAGATGGTTGAGAGATATAGACGCTTCCTGACCTGGTCCTATTGACTTTGCATGTTTTCAGCTTCCTTGCTGACCTCAAATGCCCCTGACTGGACACAATGCCTCATTCTGGATCCATATATTTTAGCGGATTTTTTTACCACTTTCCCAGATTGGTCTTTTCACACTGAATCCACTTAATCCTGCAGGAAGGAAAAGAAAAAGGCCTCTCATAGTCATAGCAGCCAAATTACCATCTCTTCTCTGCACCACTGCAGGGCGATTTTTCTGCTTTCTTGTAGGACTCATTAAGGGGAAAAAAAAAAAAAGAACCATTCCTATGGCGATCGAAATGACAGCCAAGTGCCAGGCTGTGCTGGTATTTCCTTAATGAAGGACACAGGAGCCCCTCAGCGTTCTCCAGAGAAGCACCAGCATGGACTGTTAAAAACATAGTTTTGGAATCAGACAGAACTCGGTTTGAGACCTCACTCAACCACTCACAGTCGACATGATGTGGAGAGATAGCCTGCAGAATAATGTAACATGGGGCTGGAACATAATATGTGCTCAATAAATGATAGCATGATCATTAGTAGTAGTAGTAGCAGGGTAGATTGATACCGGGGGCATATGGGAATCTGGACCAAGAATATCACCTGCTACACAAAGGAGGTTGTGGCCAGTAGGACATCAGCCCCTGCAGCCACCCCCAATGATGCACCTGGAGGGGATTCAGGATGGAGAAAAACAGGATACTGGCCCTAGATAGTTAAGGTGCATATCAAAGGAATAATTTCAATAAGCCTAGACTCTTGCATCTTCCCATACATAGAAAAGCACTCAATTCATTAACTTGAGATGTCTGGTTTTCTTTAACTAACAGTAGTCTTTTTTTTTTTTTTTTTTTTTTTTGCGGTACGCGGACCTCTCACTGTTGTGGCCTCTCCCGTTGAGGAGCACAGGCTCCGGACGCGCAGGCTCAGCGGCCATGGCTCACGGGCTCAGCCGCTCCGCGCGGCACGTGAGATCTTCCCGGACCGGGGCACGAACCCGCGTCCCCTGCATCTGCAGGCAGACTGTCAACCACTGCGCCACCAGGGAAGCCCAACAGTAATCTTTTGATGTTCTGACTACCTGGGTCTTCTGCAAAAACTCCCATACATCCTGCCTCCTCCCTGACCTCTTTGGGCAATCTCTTAGAGCTGTCTGAGAGGCTGTCTCCCTGGCTTAAGTCCTCAGGAAGTCCACTGAATAAGACACAATTCTCAGCTTTTAGGTTATGCTTTTTTATTGTTTTCAGCCAACAGGAAGAACGAGTCAAGAGAAGAACTTTGAGAAGACAGGAGTCAGGGGTGATTCCTTAGAAAACTTAATGTCCCACCTTTCAATTTTGCCAGAAAGCAAAATACTAAATGTACTCTTTCTCCAATTTTAGTTATTTAGGCTCTTAACCATACCTCCCTTCTTCTGACTGTAGTTTTCAATCAAATGACTTAGTTTCCACGTGTCAACAAATGGTGCAATTGACAGAAACCTCCACTGTCCCCTCGGCTAATTTGGCCACTCATCAGATGGGCTGCAGTTGATCTGTTCAATCAGAAGGCACAGTAGGAAGATGTCAGAGTCATTCCCATGACTGGCAAAGACATTGCTAAAAGACCAGAACATTGGAAATGTTCAATCATATACTTCCCTGCAAGAATTTCAAGAGAACTTCATTTTCCAAATGTGCCTCTCAATCTCTCAAAGACTTATAAAGACGATTCAGTTCTTTGATGTGAAACTAAATATACCTGCGGTTTCAGAAAGGTCAAGGATGTTGCTTGAAAATGAAAATTTCAGGCTGTCAACTTCATGGTCTACATGGGAACGTGGAACCTGTTTAGTTGACTCTTGCCATCTTATTATATGCAACAATCCTCTACTCCACTTTCCATATATGAATAAAACTAGCCAAGCCTTTTACACACATACATTTATTTATTCAATGACCATCTTGATTGATAGCCCTGATCAGTTTGGTCATAACTCATCAACATAGTGAGAAAGCTTAGTTTATTCCAAACTCTGCGTGTCTCAAATCTGCTGCCTTTATCCCATCCTCACTGATCTTGTAATTTTGTGTAATCTTGTGTAGATTGGCATGCTCATTTTTTTTACTCCTCCCCAAATTATTAATAGCTTCCCATGCAAGAAGTTTTTCTAAAATACAAATAATAACATAGTATTTTCCCACCAGCATTTCAAAGGCTCCCAAATATCTATGGTAATATTATGCAATAGACAGCAATGACGGAAAATTCTGTATGTGAACTGTTCAGTATGGTAGCCACCAGCCACATGTAGCTATTGAGCATGTCAATTTTAAGTAAAATGCTAAAAAATCTCATCTCCTTAGCAATAGATAAGGAGTTGGGCATGGCGTGAGATTACTGAGTAAAAAATCAGCTGCAAATGTCTAACATCCAGTTTCACCTGTTCACTCAGCCTAGACAGTCTAAGAATCGAAAGCCATTAAAAGCACAAAACCTCTTTTCAAAAAATACCTTATTCAGTTGTAAGATTGTTTCTCTTACAATCAGTTGCCAGATTTTAGCTGCATTTAAAATATATGTAGTGCCTGTGTGTTCAGAAAACAGATATAAATTAGGTCTGTCCTTTGCACAGTTTAAAATACTACAGCAATTTCTCTATGTGGAAGGAAGCAACTTTTAGCAAGTTCATTCCTTTAATAGATGTTCATACAATGAATAGACTCCATGTGGGCATCTGTGAATTCTGACCTGGAAAACACCATGAATTACTCTCTCATTTTTTCGAAGCTGCTCTTAAATCTAACACACAATAGTAGTCAACTAAGTTGTGATGCGTGGAGTGAGACTTTATTTGCAGGAACTAAAATAGTATTGGGTACTGTCATCCAAATGATTAAATATATGTATACTTTTTCAGGTTTGTTTCTGTTATAGGATATTACAAAATATTGAGTATAGTTCCTTGTGCTGCATAATAGGTCTTTGTTGGTTTTCTGGTTTATATATAGTAATGTATATATGTTAATCCCAAACTCCTAATTTATCCCTCCTCCCCCTTCCCCTTTGGTGTCACAAGAGTCTTTTGCAATAAGGAGGGCAAAAGCCATTAACTGCATTGGTAAGAAAGGAAGAAAAGAACTCTATAATAATCTGATCATCTCTATTGCTGTTCTCACAGGCCCAAGATCTTAGAGCTAGCAGGACAGGGCCAGAACTCTTATGCAGTCTGACCACAAGTCCAGAGCTATTTTCCCTACTCTCTCTGCTGCTCAGATTATGGGTTGGTCACACTCCCCTGGGACCAGGAGCTTGCAGCCAACAGTAGAAGTCCTCCCAAAATTGCAGTCTCAAAGTGAGAGTATGTTCTCACCATGTCATCCCATTATTTTCTTTCTGGAATGTTGTTTCTAGTAAATGAGGGGGAAAATTGCCAGTGACAGTTTGATAACTACCCCCAGCTATGGTCGACAGAGGTTACCTTCAGCCACAAGCTGGGAAGTGGTCTCCATGGAAACCCAGAAGCAAGCTATGTCTCAAATATGTCTCAACAGCAAGAGCTCAATTATAAACTTTGTCAAGAGTTTGGATGTGCTAAAGGTTGAGTGAGGCTAGTCACACTTCTGGATGGGGGAAAGGGCTCCAGATAATAAATATATACATATATATATTTGTAAAATCATCTTTTGGTCATCGATATATATCACATTATATATGCTTTGAATCTTATTCGATGCAATTACTACCTCTTCTTCATTGTCACTTGAATTCAGGATTTTGCTTAGCGCTGAGAGCATGGTATAATGAATATTTTAGAAAAATTCTGTAACCAAACCTTTTTTTATGGAATTCAAATTCAAATGGGGCCTACTTCATAATAAATATGGCATTCAAATTCAAATGGGGCCTACTTCATAATAAATATGGCATTGTGTCAAAAGTAATTCATTATGAAGTTTCCTGCTATTTCACATTAATGGATCAGTGGGTCTACCAAACACCCCAATGAAGAAATGTGCTGTATTTGCCAGATGCCCTTCACAAGCAAGAAAATTAAGTTACTCTCTATTTCCTGCCAAGTATCTGGAATGAAAACAGGAAACATCTGGTCAATCATTTATTTCATCTGTCCCCAAATACCAGTAGCTTGCTCTCCAAACATGAAATTTTCACTGCATCTTGACTAACCCCAGATGTAAGACTCTGTAAATTAGTATTTTGCTCCACACAGAATAAGTAGCAGGTAATTGGCTAAGTGTTCCCACTTCAATTCAGATGTCCTGGCAGAATGTAAATACAGAATAAGACAGAGATAACTAAGTATAAAAAATAAAATACAGTCAACCAAGCAGGTAACCTCTCTCCTTTCTTCTTCTAGACAGCTTACCTAAACGAAGAGTTGTGAATCTGAGCACATAACGTAATTTTAATTATAGCTAATCCATTATTAGAACATGTATTGGTTATTTATTGCTGTGTAACAAGCAAGTCCAAAGTTCAATGGCCTAAGACAATAATGCTTTATTATGTCTCACAATTTAGTGGGTCAGCTGGATATTTCATCTGCTCCAGGCACTGTTGGCTGAAGTCACTTATGGAGTTGCATTCCGTTGGGAGATTGGCTGGGGCTAGAATGTCCACAGTGATTTTATTCACATGCTTGGGAGCTCATATAGCATAGCTGGAATGGCTGGTGGTTGGTGGGTCCTCTCTTTCTATCAAAATAGCCATGATCTTACATGGTGGTTTAAGAGAGTGAAAGGCAAAGCTACTAAAACTCTTAAAGATTAGACTCAGAACAAGCACAGTGTTACTTCTACTGTATTCTGTTGGTCAAAGTAAGTTAAAGTCCAGCCAAGATTCAAGAGGAGGAAAGACAGGGTCTACCTCTCAATGGGAAGAGTTGCATATGCATACAGGATTGGGGCATAAGAGGAGTTATTTAAGGCCATCTGTGGAGATAACCTACCACTGTCTGCCCTACAGCCGTAACAATTTATGTCCCTCCTATGTGCAAATGTCATCCCCCCAAAGACCTTAGGCCCATCCAAAGAGTGCCTCAGGTGCAAATCGAAAAACCAGAATTTAAAACCAGGTCTGAATGTGCTTAGATGTGGGTGAAGCTCCTCAGAGTAGGTTCCTCTTGATCTGGAGGCTTTGAAAACCAAAAGAATAACAATAACAACACCAAAAACATGCCACGTTATCGGTCCCTCACCCCACACAAACACACCCAACATAAATGATAAGAACAGAATAACCACAATACACAACTTGGTCAAAAAATTAGGCACATGTAGTCAGTTCCCCCAACTACAGGGTGTGAAATGGTCCTTGATTAGGGGCCAGTTCTGCACTCTGAGATGATTCCCTGATTCACAGTTCTCCTCTGCTCTAGGCTCTGCCCTCATGGTCATTCTTTTTGCATAAGAAAGGGCTCACACTTAGAGCTGAGTTGTTTTCTCATCCTACTTCCTGTCGCTGTGTCATGTTGGGCACCCAGAGGACCCTTGTCATTTCACACTTTTTATTTTAGTCCAAGCTGGGGGTGTTCTGCTAGTAAGATTATTTTAAAGCTTTGTGGGTCTTCTGTGAATCTTATTGTGGTTCCCAAAGCCACATTCGTGCTTCTCTCTACTTTGTCAGGCTGATGTGGGACAGTAAGATTCTTAGACTCCCTGTTGTCTACCTGTGAAGGTCTACTGGTACTACCTTGCATCTTTCAGAGACCTTAAGAAGAGTTTTTGCACCGCTGATTCAAGGGGAGGAGAACACATTCACTCTTTTACTGGGAGGAGTGCGTGATGCATGTGGATGGAAGTGGCTAGTGGCTATCTCTGGGAACAATATCCCACGGACCTGAAAAGGACTTCAGAGACCATCTGATCCTGCTCATTTTGGACCCAAGTCAACCCACTGTAGAGATTAAGAAACTAAGGCTGAAAGAGAACAAAAGACTTGACCACAATCTTAAAGCAAGAAAGAAATTTCATCTCTTACAGTTCAGAGTGCTTTCGATTACATTTCCCTCTAAGTTTAGTTGGAAAGGAAGACTGCTTTAAAAACACGTTATTAGGAATATCAAGACAAATTATCTTTGAAGTATCCTTTTTATTATTATTCAGACCATTGTTAGCTTCCTTTAGTATACACAGTAGAGTTGACTGTACTGGAAAGATATAAAATCAAGAACAGCAATCAGTGCAACGTGGGAAACCAAGCTCCCACTCCTGCATTTCAGAACATCTAGAGGAAAAAGAAAATGCTGTTTGTTTAGGGGGGTTTAAGGCTCTTTTGCCTTCCATTCGATTTGTCAGTTCATGTAACAAATGCTTTTTAAACGCCTTCTACATGTCAGACTATATTCTCCACAGTGGAGAATTCGCCTTCGAGATGCTCACTAGGTAGGAATGTGGGCAGCTGATAAATGCCTTGTAGGAAGAAGAAGGGGCAGAAAATCACCAGGGTTTGTTAACTGCAGGGGGGCCTGAAAGATCAGAGAATGTCCACAGTGGGATGCGGTTAGACTGTGGCGTGAATGATGGGCAGTGGAGGGGAGAGAGGCTCTGGGGAGGTCAGTGACATCACATAGCACTTTGAATTGGACAAGGAAGCTGCAGAGTCAGTAGCTTCATAAGCAGGAGTGGAAAGAAAGAATCGCAGCGGTGTTCTGTGCCAGCCTCAAGTCAGAGGCCGTTCACCCCGGCTTAGAATTTAAAGTTTCCAAGCTCTTGGTCAAGATAACGTTCACGCAACCAAATTTCCGTTGGCATTTCTGTTGTTGTTGTTCGGTGTGGTAACAAAACCTGGTGATGAGAGCTGTGGCCACAGCTGTTGGAGAGAAGCAGCACAGAGAAAGACACACGGTCGTGAAATCAAGGAAAGTAAAGAAAGTAAAGAGACGTGGGTGCTGAGGAAGTGGCTGTCCTGAATGCATCTTCGTTTTCTATTTGGGTCATGCCTTGTCCTCTAAAAAGCGTTTTAAATTTGCTTTTAAATCTTGTCCTCGTCCTGCAGGAGCATTGGCATGAGGCAGTTGGAACAGAAGTTGTAAAACATGTTTTGGGCAAAGTGAGTATACATTATTTGAAAACATCATTCATTTTGAGATCCTGCAGCATTTCACCAAAATGAACATTTAGCGATCATTTAGCTGAAAATACGCTACAAGTTAAAAAAAAAAAAAGCCTAATATCCTGTGCCCAGATAAACCAGAGCAGGGTGACCGTTCAGATCTGTGTCTAACCTCCAAAGGCTGGCTACCTGTTTAACCGCCACCGTGGCTCAGACACAAGGCTGAGGCCCAGGCCAGTCGTATTCTGGAAGAGGCAATCAAGCTGCCTAGCAAAGAAAACAGAGACAGCGAGAAGGCGTGATGCCATGAAATAAATTAGAACGAACATCCCATTTTTATCTTCGTGGCAGTCAGCCCATTCCATTCTTTGCATGCTATTTTCATATGTTAACAGCCGTTTGAGAGCTGAATAGGAGGAGAGGTGGAATGTTTAATGGAATGAGAGGGGAAGAGAGAGAGAGAGAGAGAGAGAGAGAAACCTTTGCTGACTGTTAATCCAGACCCAGTAAAATCCAGTTGTGTCTATTGTAACCAAATAGAATTGGAAATCGATGCAGGGGCTCACTAGTGACATGAACAAGGCACTACCCTCACCCGTCCTGGCCCTCTCTGCTCTCCGTGTAGTCTGACTTCCACTGCAATAGTTTTTATTGAAGAGGACATGACCCTGGATCTTCACCAGTGGTCTGTCCAGCTGGGGCTATGGAACCCTGAACCGGGGCTCAGAACTCTCCTGGATGGAGATGGGAGGGGCTCCTCCAAGCTCAGCGGTCCTCCTGTGCACGCATCCCTCTTATCTCACAAGCTGGTGCAGCACTGCGGAAAGCATGATGCCGTATGATGGGCTGGGTGCCAGGCACTGAGATCGCGTTAGAAAATGGCCAGTTTCAATGGCAGATTTCATCCATTAAAACCTATTACTAGTTCCCTCCCAGAGCCCAGCTGGTTCCATTATAGAAAATTGGAGTGAAATGATGTCAGGTTTGTGCCATAAAAATGAATAGGAATCTTGCTTTTCATTATTTTAAATTGCAGATTTTTGCACTGATACGTATTTATTTTTGTCATTTCTCTCTGGCCCTGGTTGAGGGTCTGACCCTTGAATAATGAATAAACAGAAAGACACATGTTGGCACTTGAGCCTTGCCTGCGTCACCCTGGCTTTTCCTTCCATTTGTGACAAATTCAAAAAACGCAGCACTCTTAAATGGGCTTATAATCTGTACTCCTTTAAGCTGTCACTCAATCTCCGTCTCAGAAAATAGGCTATTGAAACTAAGGAGGAAATATTTCATAGAGACCTCAATGTTGCAAGCTTGTTTCCAGGCTTAGCCCTATGGTAGCTTTAGAATTAAAATAAGAACTTGGAGTAATTGTCACTTATTGAGATAAAGGAGGTTCGTTTGGAAATGCCAAGTATATTTTAGCAGCCTGAAAAATGATGACTTCTTTTGTTCGGGTATAATCGAGTTTTCTAGATGTTGCTTTCAGAACCAGGGTTTTTACAGGATGAATCTCAAAAGTGGGCAAAAGGGCAAAGCAACAGTGAATAGAGCAGTAATGACTGTGGGTTCATTTTAAAGTATTTTATTGTCAAAACGGTTTTATATTTTAAGTGGCTACTGAGATATGAAGACCAAAAATATAATAAGCCCTAGAATTACTAGAGAGTTGAAGTACTGTAGTGATAAGATAACTTATACCCCAGGGCTTCCTTGATCTTCAGCAAAATGTATAACTCGCAATGGCCATTAGGTGACTTGGGATCATAGGACAACATGGATGTCAATACAGAATGGACCTTGACTAACCCAGAAGGGAGGGACAGTGGAAAATGTTTATGCAGTTGCCCCTCATGCTGCCATCTTTTCAGAAATTTAGAATAAAATAAAGTTACAAAAGGAAGGAAGTAACAAAGATTAAAACAGAAATGAATGAAATAGAGAATAAAAAGACAATAGAAAAATCAACAAAATGACCAAAATGATCTTGATAAAGAAAAAAAGTGCTGAGGGCCTCCTGTCTTCAAACATACTATAAAACTACAGCAAACAAAACAATATGACACTAGAATAATGACAGACATATAGACCAATGAGACAAAATAGAGAGCCCAGAAATAAATCTTTGCACATATGGTCAAGTGATCTTCAACAAGGGTGACGGGGCTACACAATGGGGAAAAGACAGGATCTTCAACAAATGATGTTGGAAAAACTCCATACCCACATGCAAAAAAGTGAATGGGCCCTTCTCTTACACCATACACAAAAATCAACTCAAAACAGATCAAAGACCTAAATGTAAAACCTGAAACTATAAAACCCTTAGAAGAAAACAGGGGGAAAACTTCAGGATGTTGGATTTGGTAATGATTCCTTGGATATGACAAAGGCACACGTGACAAAAGCAAAAATAAACAAATGGAACCACATCAAATTTTAAAACTTCTGTGAAGTGAAGCAAACCATCAACCAAGTGAAATGGCAACCCACAGAATGGGAGGAAATATTTGCAAACCAGACACGTGACAAGGGGTTAATATCCACAGTGTATAAAGAATTTTTACAATTCAACAATGAAAAACAAATAACCTGATTTAAAAATGGACAGATGACAGAATAAATATTTCTCTAAAGAAGATATACAAATGACCAAAATCACACAAAAAGATGCTCAACATCACGAATCATCAGGGAAATACAAATCAAAACCACAATGAGATATCACCTCACACATGTTACAAAGGCCACTTACCAAAGAAATAATCAAAAAACCAAAGGAGGTGAAAAAAAATGGAACCCTTACTCATGGTTGGTGGGGAGGTAAAATGGTAAAGCTGCTATGGGAAATAGAACAGAGGTTCCTCAAAAGATTAAAAACAGAACTACCGTATGATCTGGCAATCCCACTTTTGGGTATAAATCCATAATAATTGAACACAGGATCTCAAAAAGATATTTGCACACACATGTTCGTTGCAGCATTATTCAAAGTAGCCAAAAAGCGGAATCAGCCTGTTTATCAATGGTTGAATGGATAAAGAAAATGTGATGTATGCATATGATGAAATACTGTTCAACTTTAAAAAAGGAGGAAATTCTACAATATCTGACAACATGGATGAACCTTAAGGACACTATGCTCAGTGAGATAATCCAGTCACAAAAGACAAATACTGCATCTTCCACTTATATGAGGGGTCTAAGGTAGCCCAGCTCTTAGAAACAGAAAATAAAATGGTTGCTGCCAGGGACCAAAGGGAGGGGAAAAGAAGAATTGTTTAATTGGCATAGAATTTCAGTTCTGCAAGAGGAAAAAACATCCTAGAGCTCTGTTACACAACAATGTGCATATGATTAACAATACTGTACTGTACACTTGAAAAATGGTTAAGATGGAAACTTTTGTGTTTTTTACCACAGTAAAAAATGGCTTTGATTTGTTTGATGTGATTATGATTATGTAAATATAAATTGCAAAAATATGAAGGGTTGTGACACAATTGCTGGTAGAATTTAAATGATCTGTTTATTTTGCACATCTTAGTGGCATTTTAAGGCACATAGTCATGTGTAGAGTAAATGCTCAATAAATATCTCTTGAATTAGTGAATAAAATAGTTAACTTGTCCAAAGACAAAAATAAACATAATTAAAGAATACAAAATCTGTAGTTTAAAATATGATTAAAGACCTCATAGCAAGAACAAAACTTATATTGAAAAAGTGTCAACAACTTACATTCTCATTTTAAAAAGGTGATAAGTCTCAGATTGGATTTTTTTCCTTCATGTATTTGCTACTTTTAAGAGACATACTAAAATAAAATGGGGTGAGAAAGCTAAAATGACAGTGTTTGGTCAATGACATAAAGGAGAATGAAAAGCAATCAGGGCTAGCAATATTAAAATTAAATCAGATATTAAATTTAAAGCAGTGTATGTTATCTTAAATTTAAGCAGAATGTCCAAAATAAAGCATAACAAAAATTTAATGAAGTGAAAACTGTTGGAAAGTCAAAAGGTGCAAGAAGCACAATGTAGTCCTGGTTCTCAGCTTGTCATCCTCAGCCCGTGACTAAGTGAGAAAAGATAGAGAAAAGTTAATGAAAGGGGGAACTCCCTGGTGGTCCAGTGGTTAGGACGCCTCACTTCCACTGCAGGGGACATGGGTTCGATTCCTGGCTGGGGAACTAAGATCCTGAAAAGTTAACAAAAGACATTGTGAAAAAGAGCAGGTAAACACAATCATACGTTAAGGACCCTACAAGTTAACCATTTCTGATGACTTTTGCTAATAGTTGTCTATTGTTTTTCCTCCTAACAAAAGGGTAATAAATACTGAAAAAATTTCAGGAAACATGGGGGAAAAAGCATGAATTATTTATTGACAGGAATGACACTCAACACATAATAAGTGAAAAAGCAAGTTGCAGAAGAATTTTTAAGTATACCACCATTTATAGGAAGTGAAAAAGGTGAAACAATAATACATATACTATGAAGCTATTATATAATCATGTAATATTATGTAATAAACAATAATCATAATATGTAATATTACATATATATAAAACAATCATTAATACTTATAGTATTTTATTAATGTTATATATTATAATATATAATTACTATATATTCTTATATATAATTGTATATTATATATAATTATATATATATATACACAAATATACATATACTCTCTCTCTCTCACACATACACACACACACACACTATGAGGAAAGCATGAGCACAAGAAACGCCCCATCAGTATGGCATTACCTCTAATAGAAGAGGAATGTCATTGGGAAGAGTATAGACAGAGCTTCCACTGTTCTCTATGTGGCAGCCAATTTCCTTTCTAGGACATATGATCATATAAGCCACTACATCTGACCCCTGCCACTTTCTGGTCTCACAGCTTGCCAACTGCTCCTTTATCCCTACTCCATGCTCAGCTATACTCAGTTTCAGTTATTGGATCGTCCCTCCTGCTTCTGAGGCTTTGGACATGTTTTGTGTTTTTACCTGATTCAGGACTCACTTCCCAGGTCTCAGTGTAAATGTCAGTTCCCCTAGGCGGCTCTTCCTCTCTCCTGAAGTCTGTAGAGACACTCTTATTCTTTTTGCCCACAGCTGCCTGTTCTTTCCATCTCAGTTTATGGTAACTGTTTATACATTTGTCTATTCTCCCTTTTACACTATAAATTTTGGAAGGTCTTGTCTCTCTTATTCACAGCTGTATCCTGGGGAATAGAATAACAAGGATGGACACAATAAATGTTTCTGGAATGAATGAACAAATGAAGCCACAGAAGAATGGATGAAAAGCTCCCCATCTCACTATTAGGGCAATGCGCTCTCTCATTTCCACCGATGACTGGGACCACTACATTTCTGTCTGCTCTTCCTGCTGGAATACCCATTTCACTGCACTGATGGGTTCACCCCCAGTACTTCCTACACCCCACTGCACCCACTGCAGCACTGACAGTGGAACAATACTCTACTGAACTGAGCAGCAGACCAAGCCAACAAACCCATAATCCTGCTAAAGGCCGAGGCCAGACCTAAAACATAAGCCCCGTGAAAGGAGGTACACTGGGACAGTATCATTTTACCCATGTGACGGCTGAGCAAAAGGGGCTTAAAGATTAATTGACTTTCCAAGGAAAAGCTGGGTCTTTAACATAAGTGTTCTGACTCCCATGTGTGTTCTTTTCCTGTGGGTCTGGGAGAAAACATTACTATCTCTATTTCCTATCTCTCTCTCTCTCTATCTCTATCTCAAGATTCCATTCAATTCAAACTTTCTAATTAAGAGAGAAGAACCACAAGCTCAGAGTATTTAGCAGAGTCAACAGACCTGAAAGGACTGACAAGGCTCTGATAGGCTCTCTTAGGTCAAGGTCAACGTATGCAATTTAACATTCTCCATGGAGTAATGGGTTAGTTGAACTACATGACCTTCTTTTGACCTGTAGGAAGGTTATGTGACGGACTGGAGAGAGGTCTGGACCAGGAGACCTCTTGAGAGGTCTGAGAACCCGATTCTGTTCCTCACTCATGCTTTTTACCAACTTAGACAAGTCAATCTACCCCTCCAGACCACAGTTCCAATGATCTGTGAATAACCTAGATCATTGTTTCCTTAATATTACTTCATGTAGAATGGATGTACCAGGCTCCACCCTTTTCCCCCCAAAATCTGGTTCAGAATCTGTGTTTTCAAAGCTCTCCAGGTGATTTTTTTTTTATACAGAAGCAGGTTTGACAACAACTTACCTGGATGACCTCTAAAGCCACTTGACTACTTCTGTGTGGTTATGTGACTATCTCACAACTGATTCATCTCTTTGGGGTGGATGGAGTTTGTTTTCAGATACTTGCTATTATCAGCAGTGTAGCTATGAGCATTCCTTCTTGTGTACATGTGTCCCTGAGCAAGAGACTCTGTAGGGTAAATTCCTAAGAGAGAAATCACTGGATTACAGAGTATGTGCATCCTAACATTTTCTCACTGTTACCAAATTGTTCTCCAAAGTGGTTGCACCAATGTATACGCCCAGGAGCAGTGTATAGCAGTTCTTCTTGCTCTATATCCACGCTTACACTTGATGCTCCCAGACTTTTTAATTCTAAATAATTTGAGTAGGTGCTTTGAATAAAATGCTTCAAGGATGAACTGTTCTTAGTGTCTGGTGTTCCTTTGCTGGTGCCCTGTGTGGGTGCTTTGTTTGCCTATGGGGTAAACTTGTAGAGAATGCATTTGCCTGAATATTCTGTGTGCTCACCACATATAAGATTTAAACTAAATTTGAGAAGGAGACATCCTATTCTGTTGTCTCTTGCTGAGATTCCAGTTTATGCGAAGGTGTGAAGTCTGTAGTTGTCTGTGTTGATTTTTATCACAACTTCGATGAATTTAATAGCAATTGATAATAATTATACGTTTGCGATGCTTAGATCAATTTTAATTTAGGGAAGTGTCATAGTGATTTAGGAAGTGACTTTTCATTACTATATCAATGAAAAAGGATGACCTCTAGGTGGGTGGATGGGATGTACACGTAACGTGTTATCGGAGGATACGGTAGCTAAAGAATTACTTTTCTATTTGCTCCTGGATGTATGAGTCTGCAGTCCTCTAATGAACTCCTTCAACGACAGATCCCTTGAAAATGGTTTCCTTAGCCTTTGGAGACCTTGGCGAGATATCTTCAGTGAAAATATCTAAGAGATAGAGAATGAACAGGCAGTTATACTTGGCTATATGAAATTAGACCCACAGAGCTTTTCGAATGAGAAGCTGCCTGGAAACCAAAAGGTTAAAGGGCATAAAAATATGAAAATATGGATCTAATGAAGATATAAGATTCTTTCTTGTCTCTCTCAGTCATGGAATATTGAAGGAATGGTAGTGGAGACAGTACGATTTTGAGAAAGTATTGCTAAACCCCCGAATGCCAAATTCGAAAGTGCCCTGGATCTTAGTGTGGGGTGTGAGTCTGCCTCCATTTAGGGGCAAAATTATCTGGTTGTCTGCCTCTCTGGGAGCTTTGAGAGGTGACTTGGAGAGAGCCAAGTTCAGAGGAGAGTGTTCTGATTGCCTAGGAACTAGGTGTGCTGTGTTTCTCTTCTCCACCCAGCACCCCAGACTCTAAGCAGCAGTGTGGAGGAGAATGAGAGCCTAGGGGTCTTTAGGGTTAGCCGGGCTCTGTACGGGAGGTTCAGAGAGGATTTGAAGGGGAAAAGTGGCTGAGATGATGAAAAGAATTTGAGTTTGACCGAATGTCCTCCTGAGAGAGCCTCAGATTCTTTTTTTTTTAATGTATTTAATTAATTAATTTATTTATTTTTGGCCGTGTTGGGTCTTCATTTCTGTGCGAGGGCTTTCTCTAGTTGCGGCAAGCAGGGGCCACTCTTCATCGCGGTGCGCGGGCTTCTCACTATCGCGGCCTCTCTTGTTGCGGAGCACAGGCTCCAGACGCGCAGGCTCAGTAGTTGTGGCTCACGGGCCTAGTTGCTCTGCGGGCATGTGGGATCTTCCCGGACCAGGGCTCAAACCCGTGTCCCCTGCATTGGCAGGCAGATTCTCAACCACTGCGCCACCAGGGAAGCCCTCGGATTTTTATAACCAGATTGGATTGCAGAATTCATTGGACTGGACTAAAATTTGAGCAGGCCAGGGATGGAAAATGTAATGTTTTTCTACTGGTTCACGTTTCAGAACAAAATGTGCAGCTGTGAGAAGAAAGCTAGCTCTGTGTTTTGCTATGGCAGAGGTGAGATTCCTCATCCAGGCTGACGATTATGATAATTTTCTTATTATAAAAATAATACATATTTCTTGCAGAAAATACACTTGTCACGACTCTTGATCTTTCTATATTTTTGGTTGTTAGTTTCAGTTTATTTGGGGAATTAAATAGAGAAGGTAGGGTCTAGGTCACCTAGAATAAGATGACTTTCACTGCTATATTGAGCCCACGTGCACAATCAAGAGTTCCTTGACTTTGGATGACAGAGGATCGAAAGGTATTTTTTTGAGGTGATCCATTAGGGGAAAATGTCTATGTGGAAAAGCAGAGAAGGAGCAGGCCTTGACCGTCCACTATAGGAGGGCAGAGCTAACATTTCTTTAGAATTGCTCCATGGAACCCTTCTGAATTCCCGGTGGGGGGAAGACATGGCAACTTTTCTTGACTGAATTCACATATTTTGAGCTTTATGATCTAATCATGATGAAGACGGTTTAGATTTGAACTAATTCCTTCTGCTCAATTACGTCACATATGTGGGTCATGACATCCAAGAAATGATGACTCAGAAGGCTAACAAGTCACAGAAAGATTGTCAATGATGTATTGGAGCCTAAAGGTAACGAATGGCCTGACTGGCATAAGGGTGCATTTAATGGTGTTTTGAGCCCTTACCGTTTTCAAGGAAAATGCGTTTGTCTAAAACACCTCATTTGATCCTCACGAGAACCTTACTGGCTTCATTTTACAGAGGAGTAAATCAAGGCTTCAAGATATTTAATAACTTTCTCAAAGTCTCTGAATAAATGAGTAACAAATCCAGCCCAATAGCCTTGCTCTTAATGAGTTTTTCAATATTTGGCTGGGCTATCTGTAGTCTGGAATGTGACTTTGCTGTCAGATCATATTTTAATCTAGAAGCAAAGTTATATTCCCCAGAGATCCAGATGGTTATAAATGCATATTTTTAAATAAATCCAAACTCAGGAAGCAAGCTTCCCGTTGCATAGTTTGGTGTCAAGCACAGAAAGGATAGTGTGTTTTTTATTTTTCAGGTATTTAGCTAACAATAATGAGTACCAGGAGGAATGCTGATGGGTGAACTTGCTTAAGATAAAGGAGCAGGGGGGCTTCCCTGGTGGCGCAGTGGTGGAGAGTCCGCCTGCCGATGCAGGGGACGGGGGTTCGTGCCCCGGTCCGGGAAGAGCCCACATGCCGTGGAGCGTCTGGGCCCGTGAGCCGTGGCTGCTGAGCCTGCGCGTCCGGAGCCCGTGCTCCGTGACGGGAGAGGCCACGGCAGTGAGGGGCCCGCGTACCGCCAAAAAAAAAAAAAGATAAAGGAGCAGGAGTACAGGCTTTGGTGGGAAGATATATTCATGTCAACAGTTTTCAGTCCACTCACTGCAGTCGTGCTGGCAGTAGTCTTTTTGTATCTGTGCCCAGGATGTGGCTTTTGAGCTGAACCTAGTTTTAGGTTCTTGCATTTACAGGAAGGGTGGTCTATTTGAACTACAGCATGTCTCAGAAGGAATGTAGTGCAAAGATACAGTCTCGGTGTTCCAAGGGAAGAAAGTCCAGGAGACTTTGTCTTCATGTCTCAGTTTTTTCGGCTGCTATAAAAAAATACTATGGACAAGTGGAAAGAGGCTTTTTAAACTCCACGGTGTGGCTCACAGGGTCTTGGTGCACCGGCCGGGTGTCAGACCTGAGTCTCTGAGGTGGGGAGGTGGGAGAGCCAAGTTCAGGACATTGGTCCACCAGAGACCTTCTGGCTCCACATAATATCAAACGGCAAAAGCTCTCCCAGAGATCACCATCTCAATGCTAAGACCCAGCTCCACTCAACGACCAGCAAGCTACAGTGCTGGACACCCTATGCCAAACAACTAGCAAGACAGGAACACAACACCACCCATTAGCAGAGAGACTGCCTAAAATCATAAGGTCACAGACACCCCAAACACACCACTGGGCGCAGTCCTGCCCACCAGAAAGACAAGATCCAGCCTCTTCCACCAGAACACACGCACCACTCCCCTCCACCAGGAAGCCTACAGAACCCACTGAACCAACCTTACCCACTGGGGGCAGACACCAAAAACAACTGGAACTACGAACCTGCAGCCTGCATAAAGGAGAACCCAAACACAGTAAGTTAAGCGAAATGAGAAGACAGAGATGAAGGAGCAAGGTAAAAACCCACCAGACCAAACAAATGAAGAGGAAATAGGCAGTCTACCTGAAAAACAATTCAGAGTAATGATAGCAAAGATGATCCAAAATCTTGGAAATAGAATGGAGAAAATACAAGAAACGTTTAAGGACGTAGAAGAACTAAAGAGAAAAAAAACAATGATGAACAACACACTAAATGAAATTAAAAATTCTCTAGAAGGAATCAATAGCAGAATAACTGAGGCAGAGGAACAGATAAGTGACCTGGAAGATAAAATAGTGGAAATAACTACTGCAGAGCAGAGTAAAGAAGGAAGAATGAAAAGAATTGAGGACAGTCTTAGAGACCTCTGGGACAACATTAACTGCACCAACATTCAAATTATAGGTGTCCCAGAAGAAGAAGAGAAAAAGAAAGGGACTGAGAAAATATTTCAGGAGATTATAGTTGAAAACTTCCCAAATATGGGAAAGGAAATAGTCAATCAAGTCCAGGAAGTGCAGAGAGTCCCATACAGTATAAATCCAAGGAGAAACATGCCAAGACACATATTAATCAAACTGTCAAAAATTAAATACAAAGAAAAAATATTAAAAGCAGCAAGGAAAAAGCAACAAATAACATACAAGGGAATCCCCATAAGGTTAACAGCAGATCTTTCAGCAGAAACTCTGCAAGCCAGAAGGGAGTGGCAGGACATATTTAAAGTGATGAAAGGGAAAAATCTACAACCAAGTTTACTCTACCCAACAAGGATCTCATTTAGATTTGACTGAGAAATTAAAACCTTTACAGACAAGCAAAAGCTAAGAGAATTCAGCACCACCAAACCAGCTTTACAGCAAATGCTAAAAGAACTTCTCTAGGCAGGAGACACAAGAGAAGGAAAAGACCTACAATAACAAACCCAAAACAATTAAGAAAATGGTAATAGGACCATACATATTGATAATTACCTTAAACGTGAATGGATTAAGTGCTCAAACCAAAAGACACAGGCTTGCTGAATGAATACAAAAACAAGACCCATATATATGCTGTCTACAAGAGACCCACTTCAGACCTAGGGACACGTACAGAGTGAAAGTGATGGGATGGAAAAAGGTATGCCATGCAAATGGAAATCAAAAGAAAGTTGGAGGGCTTCCCTGGTGGTGCAGTGGTTGAGAGTCTGCCTGCTGATGCAGGGGACACAGGTTCGTG